>NC_135433.1:9774170-9979170 GCF_051991255.1 Vanacampus margaritifer | reverse complement strand
CCTTCGGGTAATTGCATCTTTAGCACTTTTCTGTCAAGCAACGTATTGAGTAAGTCTATTTGCGCGTGGAAAGTTTGAGGTCAAAATGTAATCTTTTTAATCACACGGAGCTGAGTTGGCCTCACCGGAGAAAAAAAACTGTGATGTATTGTGTGGTGATTATGACAACAGGCAAAGATGTGTGCACTGCAGCCCAATTATCTCATTACATGAGCCAAGTCTCCATGTTTTGCTTCAATGGTGCATCATAAATCACTGATGAATACACAAGGCATTTCTTTAGATTTTTCTAGCTTGTGGGAAGAAAAGACACCCAAGTGTGAAGCAAGTTCAGTTATGTGCAGTTCACGCAGTTCAGTGAGTCGAGTTATCGCTCTGTTAGGTCTCTATTGCAAATAATGGATGCAGCTTTCCAAAAAGAATAACGAGTACGTTCAGGCAACTGCGAGCACTTACTCACAAACACCCTTGAAATATATAATGTGTTCTTCAGATCTTCATCTAAATTTTATTAATTGTTTTATTTGAGCCAATTCACTACCAACACAAATTCTTTAAAAGAAAGTCACATTAATAATAAATTCCACAGGATTCCTGTTGAGTTAATGCCTGTCTCTGTTTGAGGTACGAAACAATACACGGATGGCCTGCTTATGTTGTTTGTTGCTACACAGGCCACCCATCATGCACGGATTCCTGCATCCTTTTCCAAACTATGTGAGACTATAATTGTACAGCATGTAAAGGGTATGAGATTGGCAGCGAAGCAAATCACACCCTCAACGGCGCAAATTACCCTTTTTTTTTAAATGCTGTACGCGGGAACACCTGGTCAAACTCGCCTCTTTGCAGAGCCCAGACAAGCGCAGCACTGGGTTTTCGCTCATCATGAAAACAGAACCCAGAGTCACGTTTGGTTAGACGATTAGAGGCTTACCAGTATCAAAAAAGAAACAAGACATCTTAGCAATTGTACGGTTTCTTCTTTTAACAAATGACCAGAAGCGTGTGGAACAACCACACATTGCGTCCTCTTTTATTGATGGTCTGCAACCTTGTCACCCTCTGCCATGGAAAGCCATTTAGTATTGATATCCAGTTTTAGGTCTATGTGTACACTCTTTGTCCTCACTAGTGATACAATTCAATGTAGAATGACTAAATTACTAATAATGTTTTTTTTTAAAACAACTAGAGCCACTTTTGGCCCACTATTACGCAATTAAGACCTACTAGTAAATAGCCTCCTTATCATGGATATTGAATAAATGCTCAATTGGCTATTGAGAATTTTTCGATATTCTTGATAAGGAAGCAACTAGTGTATAAAAAAACAAAAGCAAAAGTGATGTAAACAGGCTTGGGGAGTAACGGAATACATGTACCGCCGTTAAGTAATCAGATTGCAATTTTTTTTTAACTGTATTCCATTACAGTTACAGGAAAAAACATGTAATCAGATTACAGGTACATTTATTAAAAATTGGGATTACTTCGAGGGATTACAATTTCTACGATGAGAGAAAGTGTAAAAAAAAGGTGAGAGAGAGAGAGAGAGAGACAGAGCGAGAGAGAGCGAGCGAAGGATCAATCAATCAATCAATCAATAGTCTACATCTACATGCTTTTTAATTCTACTTAGATTTTTTTTATCTATTTGTAGGCTGCCCGCAAATAGCAGGGGCACATTGTATAAAATTGTGGTGATATTTATTTTTATTTTATCTTTATGAGCATACTCAATATTGGAGTAATCCAAAAGTAATCAAGTTACATTACTTAAATATTATGGTACTTGGATTACGTTACTAACTACATTTTATTAAGCAGGTAACTTGTAACTGTAATGGATTACATTTAAAAAGTAATCATCCCAACCCTGGATGTAAAGTATGTATTAAAATTGGGGTTATACAGTTTAAAAAAAATCTCGGTTAGATAATCAAATACATTCTACAAAAGAGTCCAGCAGAGTACAGTATGCACAACTTTTACTCACTAACCATGTTATTCCAAGTTTGCTTTGGGCATTTACTCAACACAAAGCTCAATTACATGGGAAGATCAGAGCTAATAATTAGAACGTTGAAAGTTCTGGACAGTTTGTAGTCATTTAAAATACTAAAAGCTATCCTGTCTAGGTAGACTTTCCTATGCAATGCCATATTCACCAGATGTACATCTTCACAAACGCCCTGCGGGTGCTTTGCATGCACATCACACTGTGCCTCTATATTTACTCTTTAAAAGCCTTGTTCCTTCTGTATTCAGGATGCTTCTGGAATAGCTGAAGACCAGGGATCACGGCATCTTTACCAGAGTGCTGACTTTGTTTTAAAAGCACTATACCCAAAGGAGTTTGACGTCAAAACTTTTTGATGTTCGAAATGGTACTCACTATACCAGGTATACTGTATACAGTAAATTTATGTCATCTCAGCTCAGAGGTTGATGTCTCTATCTTCTTGTCGGGAGTGAAAAAGAGCATATAGACACAATTTTGCAGTGCTGGAGCAGTATATAACATTCTGCTTTGTTTGTTTTGTTTTAGCAAATCCAGATCTCAGTATCACATGCACTGGGGTTATCTGATTATTATTTTTACATAAGGCTCGTCATCTATTGAACTAGAGGAATTCAACATAGTGCGGTGAGAGGTCTCTGAGGCTCAACCACCTGCCTACATGGAGAAACATCTCAGCATCTGTCAATTCCAACTCAATGTGACTCACAGGTGCCAGCTCCTCTCCGCTTCTTCTAAGCCTTTGTGCATCGATCAAGGCAAGCTGTCTGGCAGGGATTCAGAGCGCAATAGAGAATTTCTGCAAAGTCAAACTGACCAGTCTCTCAACTTACTGAAGGTTCAATATCGTCAAAGGGTGGGAGAGTGGCGGGGGAACCCCAATGGTGGGTGTGAATACAGTAAAGGAAACATGTCAACATGTGTGAGTAAAATAAATGTGTCCTGTGGTAGAGGAACGGTGCAGCAAAATTCTTCGTAACACATGCCCTACTATCAGGATGGAAATGGTGCATTTGGCTTGTGGTTGCTCACTGCCAAAATGTTTGTTCAAAAGAGTAAATGTTATGGGTTGCAAACACTTATAAATGGTTCATTATTTAGGTTTCATAAATAATCAATAAATATGTAGAATGCTACTGAAATTGTAAAGCGCTACTAATAACATGCGCGTCTATGTCCAAACTGGATGAAGAGTACATTTGGAGTAGAACAGAAATGGGCAACTTTGAATGTCCTTTTGATGAATTTAAAAAATAAATAAATAAATAAAAAATAAGTGGGGGAAAAAGTCCTAGTTAAAATGGGGGGAAAAAATAAAAAATTGTGGGGAAAAAATGAAAACAATAACAAATTCTGTGAATATGCAAATTTGCACGTGCCAAACTGTAAAAATTGCATCAACTGTTGCTTTAAGTTGTAATATTACCATTCACCACTAGATGGCAGACATGGCTTAGTTGCGCTTACACCAGGTCTTATACTGCCCTATACTACTACACGAGTTGGTCTAGTAATTAGGGCTGTCAAAATTAAAATGTTAACTCTGGAGATTACATTTATCAAAGCATTAAAAAATGAACTCAATTAACTCAGTGTACAGCCAAACTTGGTGGAGTCACCAACGGGAAGATTAATAAACATGGACTATAGTAGTTTTACTTTTTGATTTACTTGCTTGATGCTTATTGGAGAACTCTAAGGTAAATGTGCACTTTGCAAAGTCAAATAACATATTAGTTGTACGCCTTTGGAATATCATCTCAGAGCAAAATTCCCTGCTCAAATTTCTTCCACGGGGCCTCGCAAACCAATGCTGCTGGTGTGTAGTGCTCGTGAGCAGAACTAATCCTGTAAGCGAGAAGTTCTGAGAATTGTTTGAGTCCATTTTGATTGTTTTGTTTAACAGCTGTATTTTACAGAAGAAGTATTTTATTCAAGGCTCAAAGAACGCTATTAGAGCAGTCTTTGATTCTAAATATGCTTTCTATTTGATGATTTTACATTAATTCCAAGATTTTACTCAAGTAAATATCTGTTACTAGCTTGTAAAAAATGTAATCGTTTGACACTATTCCTAATATTTTTGTTTTTAGTGTGTGTGTGTGTGTGTGTGTGTGTGTGTGTACTACGTAATGTTAGTGGATGACCCATTATGACGACTTGTGAATTTAGATCAATCGCAATGCAAAAGATAAAGATGCAAAAGTCCAAATGAGTAAGACTACTGTGTCAATTCAAAAAAAAAAAAAAGCCCAACAAGAAAAGGAGTATTGTTCCTAACCCTGTGACGATGACTCACTAAGATGGGTAGACCTTCAGTGTGGGTTTTTAAAGCAGTATAGGCTTGCAGTTCACAGCCTGTCCTGTGTGCTTTTTCTGTGTTGGAAGAGATGAAGCTTACCAAGTGGTCATGACACACACACACATTGGCTTGCAGGGCCCAATGCCCCCCCACCCACTTTATAGAAAAAAAAAATCTATGATGCTAACAACCCATGGGGATCACTTCAATGTCATGCCCATTGAAAGCGATGACGTCACTACTGGATTTGGGCAACATGCAATATGGGTGTCTCAAAGTGTAAAATTTTAGGTTATGGACCTTTGACTCATTGAAAAAATATATTTGTGGCCCTCTGAGATTTGTATTTGGATGGAACACATTGATTTTTGTAAGTCACGGAGAATGACAGGAGAAAGAGTGAAGAATCTGAAGCCAATGAAACTGACAGGCATGTTGTACCAGAAAAGGAAAATAAACATGAGTCACAGGTGTAATTTACTGGAATGTTCCTAACAACAAATAACAGCTGGTCCAAAACACTTACAGTATTCATGGCCAATGTCCACAACAACATAGAGAATTTAAAAAAAGACTGAATTTAGACTTTTTTTTCTTTTTTGCTTGAGCCACATGTGACATTTTCTTATTTAACTTTGATCTAACCATAGAACAACTGACACAACTGTCCTCTGTGTGCTTGATTGATTTCATTTCGATCGACGACATACTAATAACACAATGGATTGCACGACCAAGTCATCTAAATATTGTTCAAGTTGCCCTTGAGATTGATCTTTCATGTCGCGAAGTTTGATAAAAAAGAGTGCGACGTTGCATTCGATAAAAACAGACTTTTCCATGGTGTGTGCAGGAAAACGGGGATGCAGCCAGCATGCCTCAGAAAGTCTAAGAAAAGCTGCTGAACTTTAATGGCTGTCAAAACAAAAAAAACATGAAAGCAAAAGAGACATATGTCTGACTTTGTGTTCGGAACATCTCTTGACTTCCCCTAACCGAACGATCTGAATTTGGTTCCTGCAGCTATAAACACTCTGCATTGACTGTGCTAACCCTTAAAGAAATCTCAGAAAGCCTGCTTATTATTAAAAAAAATATATATAATTTTACCAAATGATGATCCATTGACTCTCACTGCCTATTAAACCTAGTCTTTGTAATGGAAAAAGTCATAGATGGCCATGTTTCATCAAGTAAATCTAATGTTTTATCTTTCCTTGGTAATTTAAAGGTCATTTTCTGACACGACGGTTGCTCATTTTGGAGAGTGTGCTTGTGACATTTGTGTCATGTGTAACAGGTTGGCTCATTGCAAAATGTACTAAAAACACCTGGCATATTTCTAATTATAAGAAAGCTCTGGAAAGGCAGAAACTAGTCCGCAAAAGTACCTTTAGTTATGAATCTCAACATCACTTACAACGACCATTTTGTCCTTTAGAGTGGTTCTCAACAGGTCTCATTTGGGGTTTTCCCATGCTCATGTACTGTAGTTGCCACCAATAACTGAGTGGGCCCCTTTTGCCTAGCTACAATCGTGACTACTTTCTTCTTTTCTCCTTTCCTTCTCTCTACAATGCACACAAACACCACGACGGCAATCGCTACAGTTCTGCTCACCGTCGCCATGACAACAACCTGATGTGAATTCACACTGATGCCACAACGCTGCATGTCGAGCCCGAAAGTCAGGTAGTCAGAGCCAAGAGTTGATGTATTGCGCAGTGTGAACAATCAGGTAATTAATGATCTATCCAATCTTCCAATCCAGCTTTCATCTTGTCAGACTGCATGCAGCATACAGTGTAGAACAGGCTGCACCTTTTCAACATGACCCTGTCAAATATGAGTCAGGAGCTCTCAGCTCTCCAGGTTGCGGCCTTTTAATAATCCCCTGCAAAGATTTCATTGCGCCTATCCATGTTCTATTTATTTTTTTTTATTACTCATTTTTCTAATCCCTCCTTTATTTTTGTATAGCTCTTCTATGCTGTTTCGTGGCAGTTTTATCATCATCTGTCATTTTATTTCAGCTGTTCTGTGTTAGTGTGAGTGCCTTTAAAAAAAAAATCGCCATAATATTTTTATTCATTTTTACCAAAATACACTTTCACACAAGAAAACTAGAATTTCTTTTTTAAAAAAATTTAATCACATTATTAATATGGAGTTTCATTAAACAACAACCAACGCAAAGTCAAATTTACAGATCTAGTCTCCCCTGCAAAAATACGAAACAGACAGAGACAGAATATTGGGTACGTGATTGAAGAAAGTACAGACGCTCCCCTACTTACGAACATTCGAGTTACGAACAACGGTACATACGAACATGTCTGCGCGCATGCGCGCATGTCAAAAAATGTTCGGAAAGAGATGCTGTAAGTTCGATTTTGTATTGCACACCTTTTTCCGAGTACTGTAGTGCTTCTTTCCGCCGCTAATACCGACGCTTGGCGCTGTGAGAGCTCACCCAGCATTGGAGGCTCAGCAACATGTCGAGGAGGAGGAAGAAGAAGAAACGCCTGTCGCTCATAGATAAAGCTATCGCACTCTTCGAGCAGCAAGACCCAAATATTGAACGTTGCACAAAGGTTGCAAATCAATTGAATGTTGCCATACAGTGCTACCGCATCATTTATGATGAAAAAAGAATAAAACTGTGCAATCGTCGTTAGATCGCTTCTTTCGGCCAGTTTCTAGTAAATCCTCCAAGGAAGATACTCATCAACCCTCATCTTCTTCTCCTCGACCCTCAACTTCTTCTCCTCGACCCTCAACTTCTTCCTACATTGAAGTTACGGAGGAGGAAGTAACTTTTGAAGCCCATTCCAGCGACGACGAAGAACCTCTCATGATATAAAATCCTCCTCTTCCTCCTCCTCCTCCTCCTCCATCAAATCCTTAAGCATCGAGTACATCTTCCAAAGGTAAGTTAAACTTCATTTTATTTATCTTATTACGTACATGTACATACTGTGTGTGTCTCTCGCTCTCTCTCTCTAACATACGTACTACAGTACTGTACGTATTCTCTTTAAACATCAATTATAATACAAAATATAGCACTGAAGCAACTTACGAACAAATTCACCTTACGAACGATCGCTCGGAACGTAACTCGTTCGTAAGTTGGGGAGCGTCTGTACTTCACTTGAATCGTAATCGTAACGAAATAATGTTAGGTGTCGCAAAGTTATTTCAAAGTCTTAATATTGCAGAAACTTTTGGGCCGAATGCCCACGGAATGTGATTAGTGCTGTAACTTGTGTTTTCAACTGGCTTGTGTACAGATCAGGCCTGATTAAAGGGGCTTGTTTTGTGACCTGCGGTGTTCTTACAAGATCAAATAACGGCACAGGCCATTGAAGGATCATCATTTAGTGCCTGAAAGTTTGTCTGAGTTCTGATGAAGACTTAAAGGTGCAAGTTTTCAGGGGATGGGAATCTTCAGACTAGAATGCTCTCTAACCACAATTAAATTGGCTTTTACTTGAAAGAATGTTTGCATGTCCAGGTCGCATCCACATTCATGACAACGAAAATTCAAGATTGAAAACCAGCACTGGTGATAAAATTGCTGTTAAAATTAGGGGTGGGGATCACATTAATGCACGCCACTACGTTATCCTGATGTTTTCCCAACAGTGCCTCTATTACGGTACGGCAATATGTGTGATAATTGTTTTTAAAAAATCAATACATCATAATATCTATGTACTGAAGAAGAAACTGTCTGCATAATATTGCAATCAGAGGTGGGCGTTCCGTTGATATTGACGGAAGGTCCGTCAAAACGTCAATGACGGCCGCCCATTTTGTTGACGAATGACGGGAAAGTCAAAGCTTTGGCGTAAGTGGGTTTTCGTCCATCAATGTAATCGTCAATCTGTCAATGATGGAATGAATGCCTATTTTGCTGACGAATGACGCAGCGCACTGTTTTCTCAAGTATGTTGACAGAAGACGTTGGTTGGTTATCTCACCTTCTTGATTATAAACATTAAACAAATAGCCAACACTGTCAAAAGAACAGGTACATTACCAACTTAGCATCTGTTAATTGACCGCCGCCATCATTTATGCCGTAAAAAGTATTTAATTCAACTGTGCAATATCAATTAAACCGTAGCAGTACAAACAAACAAAACTGATTATTTCCCGCACATGTTGCACGTGGTAGAGGCTAGTTTCAGGCAAGTTAGCGATATAAAGTGATGGCTACACAAGCAATGAGGAGGACCCCAAATCCTTCGTCTTGTTGTTCACCTTTGTTCCATTGGCTACGCATTGCTTCCTCTTTTGGTAAAGTGTGGTGTTTGCCGTTTAATCAAGGTGGCAGACGTCAACGGATGTGTGACGTCAACATCCGGATCTATACATAGATGATTTCTCTATGGCATTTTCATGTTTTGTTTCTTTTCTTCCTCTTTTTTCACAGTGTGTGGCTTATAATCGTACCAATAGGTCTGAGAGAAGCTCTCATGAAGATTTCATATTTTAAGTCAGGCGGAATATTGAACAGTTTAGGGTCCAAAAAAGAGGAGGTGTAGTCTACTATTCAGTTGTTGGCCCGGGCCACACGCGTCAGACACCAAAGCCGTGTGCACATACTGTACTGTATGTGGCACATTAGTGAGGAAAAGCAGACTGTCAAGCGGACTGAGAGCTTCAAATTGCATTGTTCCTTGGCTTCTGCCATGACTAGTCACGCTTGAGTGGTCGTGTGGATGAGGTGCTCCAGTCATCAATAACCGGGTGAGTACTTTTCGTCATTAACTCTTTCACTGCCACTGACGTTTAAAGACGTCAAGTAAAAACCTACCGAGCACTGCCAATGACGTCAAAAGACGTCATCCAATGATTTTTTATTTTATTTTTTGAAACGGGTAGAGGAAACCCTTCCGCATGTCTGGTGAAAGTTTCCAGCCTGTCTGTTGTGCCTAATGACTATTTTTGGCCCCTAGAGGGCAGCGCTGACTCTCTTTTGACAAGATCGGGTGGGCGTCAGTAGAGGCGGAGCTAGAGCGTAGAGCAGGAGATGAGAATGGAAGACAAAGGAAAAATGGCGGCCGGTCGCGAGGAGCTCACACCCGAGCCGTTTTTTTCAAAGACCAAAAGCATCGCTGAAAGAGCACATTGTTGACGACGATGATCATCATCGATGATGAAGATGAGGGTGGTGACTCCGTGGTTGGGAAGCATTGACGCGGCAGTAGAAGACGTTAGATGGAGCTAGATGGAGGAGGGAACGGACAATGGCGAGCGTTTGCAAGCAGCTCTACACTTACAAGACGAAAGGCATCGACCAACGCTAAAATAGTACATTGATGACGACGATGATCATCCTCGATGATGATGAAGGTGAATCCGAGCTTGACGGCGAAATTGGAACCGCTGACGCGGCGGCTATGACGGTGTCGTAACGCGGAGCGCAACCGAGCACGCACAGGCGGACGTTCGATCGGACGACGGAGAGTGCCTCGAGTCCAATGCATATTCATGGGAGGAGTCGGTACAGTCTGCTACTTGCTTTTTATTCCCCGGAAAAAAAGGCCGTCAAGAAAGTGTAACGTTTGCACGCAAAACGGACAAAGTGAAAGTGAAAGTAAACTGTTGTGCGAGTCCTGGCGTCTCCTTGCACGCAGGAGAGTGTTACAAAAGGAAAAACTGTATTTGAAACATCCACATAATTGTAAGTAGTACCACAGTTGCACACATTTGTAAATAGTTTGCGAAATTGTTTTGTCAAATTGTTACACTGTTGAATGGAAATAAACGCATTTTGCAATCAAAAAACACTTTTTCATTGTTGGTGAAAGCGTTTTACAGAAGTAAAGCACTATTTAGGTGTTTGTGGCATCATTCATGGACAAAAAGAAGTGTACAATTCACTAGAGTGCATGAAATAACATCGTTTCACAAAAAGCTCTTTTTCTCCATTTTTTGTTTCAAAACAGAGAATTTCGGTGAAAGTAACCATTTTCTATTGTTGATTACTGAAGAACGGAATAAGGTAGAAACAAACTTTTTTTTCTGATGAAAGCTGAGAGTCCAATCTTTCATTTGGTAGTACCTTGAAAGATCACTCAAAATGCTTAAATCGGCTGGCAGTGGGGACAACCGGTTTCTGAAAACGTCTGGCAGTGAAAGAGTTAAAATGGGCATTTGACAGAAACATTGACGGACAGGAAACATTGACGGACGTCACATTTTGCTGAGGGATGACAAATAACTGATTGACGATTACGATGCGGTTTGGCTTGAAATATTGACGGATTGACAATGACGTAAGGGTGTTCCGACTTCTGACGATTGTCGAATGACGGCCGCTCAAAATTCATTGACGTGCCCACCTCTAATTACATTATAGTCAGATTGATTGATTTTAGAATGTTAAATTAATACCTGACTGTGCCAATAACACAACACAACACGGTCACCTTTTGCAAAGGCAGAATGTATTGTAGGCCTACAGCTGTTGTATTGGATCATACAAGTAATATAGAGCAAATGGTCATTTCGATGTGGTGGACTCACTGTTGGAGGACTCACTGTATACTATGTAGTGTGTGTACCTGTCATGTTTAAGCAAAATGTCTGTGGGCTTCAGAATGTACATGAAGAAAATATAACCAGCAGTCACTCATCTCTTATGTTCCTCTCAGCTTTAATATAGTTAGTGCAATTTGACTTGCTTGGGTTTCATCAGATGTTACGTGTGGCCATGATGGTTGACCTTCATTCCTCTGGCCACCAATAGGAGCGGCTTCCTTCTCCTACCTGCTTGTTGCAGCATCTGCGGGCAATAAACACTCAGGTAGAGAATATATAAAAGACTGGTGAGAAAGTTTGGAGGCGCTTTTTCTTTTTATGTATCACAAAGTTGGTGTTGAGGCCAGTTCTTCCTTTGATGTCTAACCTTATCCTGTTTTTGCCCAGCTCTGTGCATGAGTAGCATGCTGAAACCTTTCTTGTTTCAGTCTGTTTTATGCTGGGCTGTCTATTGTCTATTGTTCAGTTAGGGTGTATTCAGACCTGCACTGTTCGGTCCGCTTTAAACGGACCAGAGTTTGTTTCCCATGCTGATCTGGACCTTTTGTGCAGGTCTGAATGAACACAAACGAATCCTGGTGCGGACCAAACAAGCGGGCCGAGACCCACTTTTTGAGGTGGTCTCGGTCCGCTTCCGCACTCGGTGCGGCACGCTTCGCAGTCTGAATACAAACCACGGCTGATTCGCTCCAACTGCAGGACATATGCGCCTTTTGGGGCTTAACAAGACACCGTAGCCAAGCATCGTGGGGGGAATATTGCCCGGTAGTGAATATTGTGCTATATTCATTCATAATCATCCGTATTCTGTTTAGACAAGGTGTTGTCAGCATGTTGTGGTGGGCACGCGTAATGCAACTGCTCTTCCGGTTACTGCACGCAATCGTCGACGCGTTCCAAAATTAGAAACAGCGTCGCGGAACCTCCGTTGAATGAGCTGCCAGTGACGCTCGCAAATAACTTGCATCTAATGACGCCACAAATATGTAGGGCATATGCAGCACGTCGGAATTTCATATTATCCTATATTTCCGGGTTTGGTTATGCCTTCAGCCCTCGTCATTTTTGTCCAATGGGAGCACAGATCGTCGCCCGGTCGACGTGATTACGCAATATAGTCCACTTGCAAAAAGCACAGTGTGAATATGAACCGCACCAAACGAAAAAAATAAAGTCCGCTTTTGGTCCGGACCAAACAAGCAGACTAAAGGACTTTTCTGGTCTGAATACATCCTTAGATTTTTCCCTTTTCATTTGGTTACGATTACAGTGCTGCACATGACAAGCTGTGATTTGGGTTTGTCCAGTGCTCCACCAGTCTATGTTCCTTTTGATCTCCAGTTCTTGATTGTTAGTTTTTTGACGTGCAAAATAAAGCTTGTGGCAGTTGACCTCAACCCTTTCATCTATATTTTCAGTCTCCTAACGAAACATAGGCCGTAATATCAGACAACATTGATAGATGGTGTAGTCTTGTGTGTATCTTCTGCTAACTGTCCACCATTAGTGTTAGTGAGCAGACCTGCATCTTATGTTTCCACTTATCTGTTTTTACATATTGTATCGGATATTTCCAACATTTTTCAAGACACAAGTTATTCCGTTTTGGGAGAAGAAATATCAACACTCTAACAGACTTTTATCAAATGTGAACACAAACACCCATTTTGTGTTGTTTGCATGGTCCAACACCAATTTCCAGTGGCTGCATACTGAAGGTATTATTTGATTACTATATTAAGTGTAATCTTTGCGTGTTCAAAAATAATTGAAAAATGAGATCTGATGAAGAAGCCTTCTTTATAAAGAATTTATTTTAAGAGCTCTTAAAAGACACAAGAGTAAATGCTTACATTCCAAAGGTGATGTTAAGCCTCGAGTGTCAGTATGAAAACACACAGTCGTTTTATAGATGAAAAAAGCATACTCCTCCTCTGAGGCTGGACAAAGGGTTAGTAATTATAATAGACAGACAAGTGATTTACTGACATGTTTACTCCAGTTCCGTCCAAAGCCGGAAATATATGATTAGACAGGTAATGCCATGCGACCTAGACTCCCTCAGACCCACAGTGTTATCTTCCATGAGAACTTGAGAACATGACTCCCATGTACATTCCTATCTCACCAGCTGGAAGGGAGTGAAAAGTGTTATTCATTACAATACAGTTAATATGCCCAATATATTTCACACAAACATTATCACAGTTATATGGCATCTATATACTATAAGTAAATTCATAAACAGTAAAAATATGCATAGAAAATGTTAAATGTCTTCAATACCAAGAAGCAGTTCATGAATGTAGTTATTTGACATCTTTCGTTCCCAGGATCACCAACAGCTTTGTAGAATGGACAGCTCTTATGCTGAGGTACGGTAGCATATAGCCTTGGTGGCACAACACATCAATACAACTCAGAGATCATCCAACATGCCACCATGTGCATGCTCAACAAAGTTTGATACAATGAATCCTTTAATAATTTATGAATCTTCATCATTAAACCCACAGAGGATCATTGCAGCAACCCACATATCAAATCAAATCGTTCACAGATGAAATAACTGGTGGAGTTCATGAGCTTAGAACTCAAGCAAAATAAATCAGTTCTTCCAAGCCTATATCATTTGGAAGATGATAGTGATATTGTTAGTAAAATACCTCCTTCATGAGGACGGCTACAATGTGTGTGGGCTGTTTTCAGTAAACCCCATTGTTATAATTCTATGATGACATGACACGATGCTGGATTGATGTTGGGATTTTGTTAGCATCAGAGTCCAACAATTCAGACACAATTATAGTTTACAGTTTGTAAAATGTGACATCACTTTTCTTACAGTCATGGATCACGACTAAGACATACTTTATTTATTATTATTATTATTATTATTATTATTATTATTATTATATGGATGTTTGATACCACTTTTTTCATGAGTTCCCCATAAAATTATGTATTTATATTTTTGTCCTTTTTTGTAATATTTGAGTAAATATGAACAGCTCTTTCTTTCATTCAGCACAATCTGTTGCACTTTTAATCAAATTATAAAATATCTGGTAAATTAAGAAACCTGTATCATAAGTTTTAAAAAAAAAAAGTTGACACTTTGTTTCTTTTAAATCTATTTAGCAAGTCAGTGTTCCATCAGTGGTGAGCTATTTTTAAAACAGATCCGAGTTACTCGTACACAATGCGTGTGTCTCATTCCTTTCTCTTGAGAGAGCTTCGGTAATCTTACCGATCTGACATGTCATCATCATTGCTCTCTCTTATTTATTTTTTTATTTTATTTTTTTTGCTTTTGCTTTTTTTGTATGTGTGTGAGTATGTGCATGTGTGCGTGCGTGTGAGTGAGTACTCATTAATTCACCTAAAACCTATTAAAAATCCCATACCGTTCACTTAAACCGAATACTTCAGAATCCAGCTAGAGTCGTGAGGTTGTCAGGAGACCCGAGGAAGGATCAAAGAAAAGAAAGGAAAGGAAAATCCAGCACCGACCAGACATCACATACTACCCACCGGGTTACCAATCTTTCACCAACCCCAGAAACATCTAAATTCCAACAAATTAGGGAGACCTCAAGAGACCAAAGGAAAGACTGAGGAAAGGAAGGAAGGATAGATGAAGCAGAGTGAGATCCATAGACATCAGCCTCCACCGATTCAACGACAAGAGGAAGAAGCAGATTGTGTTTGAATTTCGATAGAAGCTGGTGTGGTGGATCTGGCTTGCATGAAAACCTCCACCAAAGAGGGGAGTCATCGACCCTGGCCAGGACAGAGCAAGTACAACCCCCCAGGCCCCCCCAGGCCACGGCAGCGCCAAGGCACAACCCCCGGGCTCCGCAGGGACCACCGGCCGGAGAGCAAACCCAGGGGCCAGGAGGGCCCCCCACCCCAACACGGCCCGCGCTCCAGGCTCAACGCAGCGAAACGGGGCACGGCAGGTCCGCCAGGCACCCCACCGGCCCACAGCCCCCGCTGCCCCCACAATAATCCCATTAGTAGTAACTGTAGCTTTAGGAGAAGCATATAATACTGACACCCAGTGAATAAATGACTTCCCAAAGCCAAATTTATTTAAGACAGCAAAGAGAAAGGACCAGTTAACTTTGTCGAAGGCTTTTTCTGCATCCAACGATATAATAACTGCCTTTTTATCATGTCGCTGTGACATGCTAATAAGGTTAAAGAGCCTCCTAATATTATTAGTAGAGTGACGACCTTTAATAAAGCCTGTTTGGTCACTATGAATGATTGTCGAGATTACTGTTTCTAGTCTAGATGTGAAGGCCTTAGCGATCATTTTAATGTCAATATTAATTAGTGATATCGGACGGTAACTTGACGGAAGGGTGGGGTCTTTTTCATGCTTTAATAAAAGTTTAATTGCTGCTATATTCATGTGTGGACGTATGTAACCATTAGTTTTCATTTCTGTTACTACTCTTAAGAATAGTGGAGCAAGCATTAACCTGCTAAAGTGCTTAAAAAATACAGCTGGATAACCATCCGAGCCAGGTGCTCTGCCATTAGGCATACTATCTAGAGCACTGTACAACTCGTTTATAGTAAGTGGCGCATCTAACATGTGTTTATACTCAGTAGTTAACTGAGGTATATTTAAGCTACTGAGGAATGCCTCAATATGCTCAGGGTTAGGCTTGATAGTTTCTGAGTATAGGTTATGTTAGATATTATTAACATTTAAATTCTTTATTTTCATATATTAACCATTGTTATACATTATTAACATCTTAATTTTTTATATTAACCATGTTGAAAGGTTTTATAGACGTGTAAAGCAAGTAGTGTTGAACTCAGTATAATTTAACCTTAAGATGGGACATATTATTTGGTCTAGAAGTTCCTTCTCTGTGGGAAAACACATTTGGTCCTTGAGAACAGAATCTGTTTTGAACACGCACCCCTGACTCTGTTTTCGCCATCGCTCATGGAAAAGTACCCAGAGAGTATGTTTTGTCTACAAATGAAAGAGAGGCGGTCGGTTTTAACTATAAGAAGCCATTTTACACGCGGAAGAGACACATTCGGCACTCTGAAATTCCACCTGTTATGTGATGTTTGGAGACTGTCACGATGTCCAGAGATCTCTGTTAGATTAAAATCATTTTTGCAAAGGTGTTTTTTCTTACATTAAATCTGTCTTCAAGTTTTGGAACACGCAAAGAGGACAAATAATTTTATTCCTCTTCAGTTACGATAATATAAAATTTTTTTATTAATTTCTTCTGGTGATTGTGTGCATTCACCAGTTGTCCCTTTAATAACCATTATAAGAGATTTTTCCCAATTGCGTTGAAGTTGGTTTGCAAGAAATTTACCAGATTTGATATTATATTCAAAGTTGTTGTATCTCAATTGTTGTATTATAAACTCTGTCTTTTTAGATAACATACCGTCTAACTGTATTTTTGTATTTTGTAAGTCTCATCCGCCAGTTGTTGAATTTGATCTTCCAAGTCTTTTTCAAATGTTTGATCCTGTTTCTTTTTATAAGATGAATATGATATCATTTTACTTCTAAATACCACTTTCCCAGCTTCCCAGAGAAGAGATGGACATAAGTCTGGAGAGTCATTTATTTCCAAAAAGTCTGCCCACTCTCTTCTAATAATTTTGTCAAACTCTGTGTCATTTAGCAGTGAGATGTTAAAACGCCATGTCGGGGGTGGTTTAAAGGTGTAATCAACTTGTAGGGAAAGGGAGACTGGTGCATGGTCGCTAATAATAATAGGATGTATTTGTGTACCAATTTTATCAGCAATAGAATTATTTGTAAGAAAAAAAATAAAATTCTTGAAAAAGACGGGTGCACAGCGGAACCTTCTTAGTTTTGTGTCTCATTCCTACCGCACTCCCCCCCCAACCCCCACCTCCTCCTCCTTGCACACTTGCCCTGGCAGAAGAAGTTAATTGTAGGCAGTTAACTTCAACAAGGGCGAATGTTTACAACTTATTTTTGACGACTACTACTTCGCAGAAACGTAACACCCATGAAAAGTGAGTGAATATATATATATATATATATATATATATATATATATATATATATATATATATATATATATATATATATATTGTTTCCGTTTCATTTTTTGGGCCAGACATTCAACCAGCACGTCTACAAAAAAAATGTGCGTGCAAACGATGACCATCTGACAGTCCCTAGCTGAAAATAGAATTGACGTGTTGGCGCCTCCCTACTCACAAAATTTGGCTTTGTTTTTTTTGTTTTCCTCTTTCCCAAGCTCAAGGGGTTCATCAAGTGGGCTGTTGAGAAGACATGGATGACATTAAAATGGCTATCACAACAGAGATGAGGGTGATTTCCGAAAGATTTTTCCAGGAATGCATTAAGTCATCGCAAAGAAGACTGAGAAAGTGTGTTACACTCCAAGGGGATTACTTTGAGGACGAAAACTTGACCTTCTGGAGCTTTTCTAACGCGAGTATTGTCTCCACCTGCTAAATTCATCTTAATTAGAGCAACTTAAGCATTTGTGCCCTGTAGCCATGGGAAATCAAAGCTTGCACCGATAAAAACGTTTCACGCACGCACACACACACACACACAAATAATAAATGTTGCTGACATTATTATAGGTAGGAGAGGTCAGGTCACAAAGACTTGAGGTCTGCATTCAACAGAAACCTTTAAGGATCAATCATTATCTGACAAAAGGATTTTGACTGAATGTAGTCATTAAGCGAAGGCACAAGTTTTGTTGCCGTGTTTAGTAGTATAGTTACCGAGATAAAGAGAAATGGTCGACGCCAATTAATTTGACTCCTACCATGTAAATATGCAGATATGTTTGTGTATTTGTATGTGTGCATGCGGGTGAGAATCAGATGCCACAAGCCCCTTGACCACACATACCATATGCTTGAGTCATTTGGTAGCACCCAGCTGGCAGGATCAAAGCAGCTGGTCAGCTGCGGAGGCACAGCAGCTCCTGTAATTAACCTGCAAATGTAGCCGGAATCAACATGGACCACAGGGATCACAATGTAGCTGTTCTTGTTATTTTTGCTTTTTTGAAGTGACACTGACAACAACAAAAAAGGACACAACTTATTAACGGTAAGTATTTTGTTTGAGATTACTTCATTAAGTTCTATTCAATCATACTTTAGGGCATTTTGTGACAATGTGGTTTGTTTGAATGTGAAGCCTGGTGTGCAACAAACACTTAAAAAACTTGAACACTCTTCTGGCCAAAGAAAAGTAAATGGTCTTGTCACTGGACATCAAACAGCTGCAGCTCATTTAGAACGCTTGTTGTGATATTGTTATTGATATTGTGATATGTGATATATTACTTTAAAGTTCTGCAACTGGTCTATAAATCACTGAATGGTTTAGGTCGTGAATACATTCACAAACTTTTTTTCTTTTCTTTTTTTGCTGAGGTCCGCAAATTTGTGTCTCTTAGTGGACCCCAGATTTCAAAGCAAACATGGTGACTCGGCATTCAGCTGTTATGCTGCATGCACATCTTTTTAAGCCATTTATTAAATAATTTTTTTTTGTTGTTGAACATTTTAACTGAATTATATGCAAGTCTCTCAACTATCTCATTCACAAGTTTGTTGCCATAACAACATATTGGAGCACAGGATACATAGGACCTGCACTGTGGATGTATTGTACATTGCAGCAAAGGGGGAGCTACAAAGCGGAATTCTAAGAGTCTCATGGATATGTGACTTGTCACCTTCTCTTTTTTAGTGCTGAAAAGCACAAAGGCTGTTTTAAAAATATATATCTAATCAAAACAAAGCAAACAGCCAAGGGAAAGCTTGCTGCTGTGAAGTCACTACAGCCTGTGACTCGATGAACTCCAAAGCCGTGCTTGAACCTCTCAATACATTTTAAATGTGCATCACATCAATCAATGATAAGAATAAGACAAGGTCTTGTGGCCTGCAGGATGATATTTTGTGGCCTCTTTCTTACTTGACATCAAAGTTTAATGTGAATGCGACCCCCACATTTTTTTGCTTTGTCTTTGCCCTGGGCGTTTTGTGCCTGTGTGAGGTTTTTTTTTTTTTTAATCAGTTATGGACTACCATTGCTCAGGCTCATGACGGCTTTCGGTAAAATTCTGAAGTGACACTAAGAAGAAGTAAAAGGTATCCTGTCAGGCAGTCGTGCCTTTTTTCCCCAAATCTGCCGTGATAAGAAACTTTGGAGAGGAGAACAACAAGTTTCAATAAAAAACAGGAGAATGAATGCTTTTGTTGTTGTTGTTGATCGCAGGGGCACCTCGGTATGTCTTAACCCTCCGACCATCAGCCTCGTCTCTGTAGCTTTGCCAGAACAAGGAACCCCAAAATTTAGTAATCTGTGTACCAGAAGGCCACGAACACATAACCTACAAATGTTTACCATTGCCTGACTTTTATGAGCTAAAACCTGAACAAGCTTTGAATTTAGTTAGAGGATGGTTAGTATATTTTAAATAAATACTTTGTTAATATGCGTATTTCTATACATCATATTCACATTACATTGAGGCACTTGAATGCTCTGCTACCATGCATTCAAATTCATCATAATAACAGTATCTAAATACGTGTTGATATTACTGAGCTGGATGCTGAGCATTTATCAAGATTATTACTTTCACATCTCGGCACACAATCAACATGGCCAAGAAGGCAAAGCATGTTTATTTCTATAGCACATTTCATACAGAAGGCAACTCAATGTGCTTTACACAATGAAAAGCATAAACAAACACTAGCAGTTAGCAACATTAAGAGCAAAGCAAAGAAAACAAAAGTAGCTTACAAAATGTACTAAAAGAACATATATTGACAATGTTAAAAGATTAGACAGAAAAGTTTTAAAACATTTAGAGTAGATACATTTTCTAAAACATGAAAAAAACAGGATTAAAATATTTTAATCAAAGTAAAAAAAATTAAAAATAATTTTTTAAAAAGAGTTGTCAAACGATTACTTTTTTTAATCAGATTAATCATATTTTAGAATTTTGATTGATCACGATTAATCGCTGAACAAAAAAAGGCTTTTTTATCAACAAAAAAAATTCCTGTCAAATTTGAAGAGCACCAGTTATGTGTTAATTCTTTTGACATTCAATGTTATGAGGACATCTTCAAAATTTTGGGATCCACTGCACACGCTCATCCTCCTCTTTTTCTAATCAGTTAATTACTTGCATAATTTAAAATTAAATAAAATGACCCCAATATTTATTAAATGCTTTACTTTAATGCATGTAATTATGTTTATTGCTCAAACACAACCTGTGCTACCTTAAACGTAGCCATCCACTGTCATGCTAAAGGTGGTATGGTATGGTAAAAAAAAAATAATAATAATAATAATTTCTTTTTTTTCTTTCTGGAGAGCTCAGTATTGTTCATTCGGTAATTTTACCGATTTGACATGTCATCATCATTGCTCTCCTTTTTTAAATTTTTTTATTTTTCTCCCCAACCAAGCCCCCCATTAAAATTGCATTCAAATTGGGAGCAGGTGAGCCGGAGCAGAGGGAAATGATATCCCCACGCTCCGATCCACCTGCCTCCCAGTCATGTCAGTGAGTCATGGGCACGGTGGCGCGGCGGGGACACGGACAAGGGATCGCAGCACTGCTCTATACTGCGGTCTGCCCCAACCGTTGGCACCCCACCCCGACACACCAGCAACCCCCCCCCCCATTTGTGTGGTGCATTAAAATTGGATGGGAGTTGTAGGGCAAAGACGGTGCCCGGCGGGCATATGGGACCAGCCCGGCGGGGCGATAGGGCTCGCCCCCCGGATGCTGGGGTCCACCGGAGCAGGGTGGGCACAACACAAAACCACCCACCCCCCGGAGCCCCGACACCCGGGCCCCGGATGGAGTCCCGGCCCAGGGGAGGGGGGAAAGGACAGGGGAAGGAGGCAACAAGAAGGGCAAGGGGCAGCGACAGGGCCGCAGAGAGAGGGGGAGAGGAGGAGGAAGGGTGATGAGGGAGAAGGGAGAGGGAGGCGGAGGACGGGCGGGGAGAGGCGAGGAGGGAGAGGCAGCAAGGGGGAGGAGAGAGGGAACCACGGGGGACCCCGGCGGCCCACAGGCCCCGAACCGCGTCGCCGGGCCCGGAGCGACGGACCACGCCGGGGCACCAGGGAGAACCCCGCAACGCAGCACCCCCCAAGAGACTCAGTGAACGGCTAAGACACAGCCACCACCCAGCAGCCAACAGAGGGGCAGAGCCGCCCACGCCCAGCCAGGGGGGAACAGCACCTATAGAATTAACCCACTGGCATGCAGCGAATCCGAATATTAACCCTTAGTGAATCTTGAGGAGTTAGTGATTAAGGTGTCGTTTGATGTAGTCTGCTTGATCCCGCTGGCAGCAACTGGGTTCCTGAATATACATTGCCAAATACAGAAACATAAATGTAAGTTATCACGATGTGGTGGCTCTCGCTAACAGGCAGAATTAAGTAACCAGAATTAGGTTAAAAAATTCTATATACGTAGAACATGTTTCTATAAATTTTGATATTTGGTTTTTATTTGAGGCAGATATTTTTTCCATTAAAATGTGATTTATGAGGAGGTTAGACCATTGGTTGATATTCAGAGTTTGTTTATTTTTCCTGTTAACAAGAATTGTTTTTTGGCAATAGTAAGGGCTACGAGTGTAGATTGAAATTGTTTATGTGGTAAGTCAGTTGTTGTTAGGTCACCTAGCAAACACAAGCTTGGAAATAAAGGTATCCTACAGTCCAAGATAGCGGAAAGTTTTTCTAAGACTTTAGTCCAGAAATACATAACCGGAGTACATAACCATAAAGCATGAACATAAGTGTCGGCAGTGTTTTGTAAACACTAGAGACAAATGTCGGAGTCTGAGAGTCCCATTTTCTTCATCACATATTGAGTAATGTATGTTCTATGAATACTTTTATATTGGATAAGTTGTAAATTTGTGTGTTTTGTCATTATAAATACATTTTCACAAACTTGAATCCAAATGTCAGATTCCGGAGCTATAGACAAGTCTGTCTCCCATTTCAAGATGGGTAAATACATTTGATCAGTATAGGAAAGTAAGGTAAAGGATTTTTGTTGTTGTCGGAGAAAGCTTGGTAAACTCTTTAGCTAAAACAGGTGGTTGGAGCGTACCCCGAAGTGTTGGAATTTGTTTCTTTTTCATATTTTAACTTGCACATAGTGTAAAAAAATACAGTTTTTTATTTTGTATTTTTGGAGCAAGTTTGTATATGATATAAACATATTATCTGAGAAGAGATGGTGGAGATGTGTAATTCTTTTCTGCTCCCACACACCTAAATAAAACAATTGTTAAGTTGAAAGTCGGGGTTATGCCATATGGGAGAAAGCCCGCAGGGCTCCACTTGGGCTTTTGTCATTTCTAGTGCCTTCCACCAGGCAGTCAGGATGGCGGAAATCATTGGGTTTTTAAAACAATTGTGTCGATGTTGTAATGAAGAGTAAATCTAGCAGTCTGAGGTTATTGCAATCCTTCTGTTCTAGTTCCATTCAACATTTAGTATCTCTAAATTAATATTAATTCTTAATTAATGTGATTATTTTTTGTGATTAAATAATCAGTTAACGCTTTAACTTTGACAGCACAAAAAAAAAAAAAGCTACGCTTTTAACCTGGATTTAAAAGTATTTACACTCTGGGCTGACTTCACTTCTGTTGGCAACTTATACCATTTGTGTGCAGCATAAAAGCTAAATGCAGCTTCATCATGTTTACTTTGAACTCTGGGTTCCACTAATTGACCTAAGTCTCCCAAACCATTCAGTGATTTATGGACCATTGGCAGAATTTTGAAATCTTTTTTTTTTTTTTTTTTTTACTGGAGAGCTCAGTATTGTTCATTCGATTTGACATGTCATCATTGCTCTCCTTTTTTATATATATATATATATTATTTTATTTTATTTTGTATGTGGGTGAGTATCTGTATGTGCGTGTGTGCGTGCGTGCGAGTGTGTGTGTATTCATTAGTTCACCTAAAACCTATTAAAAAAAATCCCATACTAATAATATAATATTATATATATTATATTATATTATATTATAATAGAATTTTGAAATCTATTCTACAACTGACTGGGGGCCTTAAGGACTGGAGTGAAGTCATTGTTTATCATACCATCCACATGCATAAACATTTACCACACACTCATAATAAAACAAGAATAAATCTAAGCGAAAAGCAACATTTCAAAGTGTAAGTGAATTAAGAATTTTTTGTGTTGCTGTGCTTCTTAGATATGATTTGAATGA
This sequence comes from Vanacampus margaritifer, assembly GCF_051991255.1. Lineage (NCBI taxonomy): Eukaryota > Metazoa > Chordata > Actinopteri > Syngnathiformes > Syngnathidae > Vanacampus > Vanacampus margaritifer. The sequence goes on along the minus strand of NC_135433.1, from coordinate 9,955,960 downwards.
ATGAGCCGTCATCGGCAGGATGCAGAATGGTGTCAGCCCCTGGTGAGTCATATCACCATGGCCACCCCACTGAAAAGGTTCTGGCTGTATTGTATTGTATAGCTTTATTGACAGACTCAAGTCCATTAAAACAAACAAACAAACAATGCAACAAAACACAAGAAAGATAACACACTGGAATAAGCACATAACAAATTCACCCATGGTTTAAAAAACATACAGTTTTTTTTAAATATATATACATATATATATACATATACACACATATATATATATATATATATATATTTTTTTTTTTGTATGTGGGTGAGCATGTGCATGTGCATGTGCGTGCGTGTGCGTGTGCGTGCGTGTGTGTATTCATAAAGTTCACCTAAAGCCCATTAAAAAAAAATCCCATACTAATAATATAATATAATAATAAATTGCCAAATGCAGAAACATCAATGTAAGTTATCACGATGTAGTGGCTCTCACTAACAGACAGAATTAAGTAACCAGAATTAGGTTAAAAAATTCTATATACGTAGACCATGTTTCTATAAATTTTGATATTTGGTTTTTATTTGAGGCAGATATTTTTTCCATTAAAATGTGATTAAAAAATAAAAATTAAAAAAATTAAAAAAAATAAAAAAATTTTTTTTTTTTTTTTTAAAAAGGAGAGCAATGATGATGTCAAATCGAATGAACAATACTGAGCTCTGCTGAAAAAAAAACTAATAAAAAAACAAACAAACAAACAAACAAACAAACATACAGTTCATGTAACCAATCGTTTGGCTGTGCTGTGCCTCGTCGCAAATATTGCCAAAAAGCCAACACATGCTCTTAACATAAGCATAACCTAAATGAACACAATACAATATTTGCTTAGGAAACAGTAGGTCTATAGTGGTGTTCAATGAAACCAGCATTACCACCATCAAATTGGTGGTATTACTATTGGCCTAACATTAGGTTTAAGACAAAAATATATTTAATCCTTGCAGGTCCCAATTGTCAAAACAGCGGAATCCAAATGGAATTTGTGGTTCTAATTTCCTGTGGTGCTAAATCTGCGTTGTATACGTACACAACCAGACAGGGTGAGACTCTATTTAGGGCAACAGAGTAAAAAGCTGTGTGTGTCATTCTTTCCCACTAGAATCATGCTGATGCTCACTGTGGAAAAACCTCTGCTGTCAAACTGAAAGAATTGGACGCATTGTATCGTCATATATTGCTCTGGTTAAGGCCCATAAATCCCTCTGCATTAACTGCCAACAACATCTGACCTTAATGAGTCATGTTTGTTGCTTAAAAAGGTCAAAAGAGGCGATGAAGTACATGAGAACAGCACAACTTTATACAAGTCAACCTGGTCAAAAATCGTGAGCCAGGCTTGGATGCGTGTGGCTGTGTTGGTGCATCTGCACTCAGAAACCTATTCTGAGTTTCAAAAGAGACACATCACATAGGCGATGTCTGCCGTGGAGAGCAGGCGGCCCACATCAGGTCTTCATGTTGAATCTGTGGGTGTCGCAGTGTAATGTGCACACTCGCCTACCAACCATGAATCAACTTGACTCATTCGTCACACCGCCCTCTTCTCTTTCTGCATTGTTGAGCAAATGCTCTCTTGACTCACAAGATGAGTTTTATTTTCCCAGCCACATTTCCGTGTGCGTCAGCGATTAGAATTTCAATGACCACGAGCCTCGTCTGCCATCATGGGGACTGCACCTGCGTCCATTTATAGATGTGATGTATGCAAACCGAATGTGTCACATCGTCATCAGTCAATACACTGTTGCTAAAAAAGAATGTCACCTGAGAAGAAGTGCTATTGTGAAGGAGGAGTGTAAATCAGCACAAGAGAGCGAACAAAAAATGTGAGAGGGGAAAGAGCGAATGACAGCAAAATTAAATGGAGGAATTGATGGGCGCGAGGCCCGCTGCCTCACTTGCAGAGAAGGTCAAGAGGATGAAGGTCCGCCACTCCACAAATTACCACTCAGCTAGTCGTTGGCGTTAGCCGATAATTTGCAGCCCAAGGGGAGAAGGAGATTGTTAGTGATTGTAGTGGATATATAGATGAGAGAGGAAATATATTGCCATAGACTCCCGTGGCAGAGCTATTAAGAGAGTGGGAGGAAGGGCCAGGGTCAGAGCCATCATGTGACCATGACGGGTCACCTCATACAGTACATTGCAATGCTGTTGTCAACTAAGAAGGAATGATCACGCCAGATATCGAACTTTAATGCAGATGTTCTCTTATATCAACGGTCCCACAAACTCAGTTGAAGTTCATCTCAAAGGTGATTGATGGATGTTGACGTCAGTGTTCTCAAGTTAGTCGACCCCCGGACCTATCCAAGCGTTCCTCCGCGCCTCGCTTTGTGCATTGGGATCACAAAGTGGTTTCCCAAATGTATTCCGAGCCTGTGATTGGCTGGCAACCAGTACAGTTTGCACCCTGCCTCTCTCCCAAGGTCAGCTGGGACATGCGCCAGCTCACCCTTGACCTTAACGAGGACGAGTGCTATAGAAGATGGATGGATGGATGGATGGGATTTGGAAGCATATAATTGAGCAAGATGAATAGTTCAAATTTAGGGTCTAGCCCAACCCTTTACTGATTACTTAATTAAGAGATGCAACTACATTTGTTTTTGCAGTCTTCTAAAAATTGAAAAATCGATTTATCTATTCCCTCAAGCAAGTGAAAACCACTTACCAGTCTGATTAAATAATTATGTCTTTGCATACTATTTATCCAGAGTTAATTGAGCGTTAAGCCTTTTAGAGATTTTTATAGCGGTGCCTTTTATGTGCAAATGGAAATATGATAATTGGCTGCTTTTCAATCCAGCAAGTTGTACTTTACCTCAAACACCAGCATGAGTGTGACAATTCATTTTATGAGTCATTTTTGAAACAAGTTGTATTATTAAATTAAGCCCCCGATTGACCCTCTTGTCATGAAGTCAAATTTCACATTAGGGGTTTAAATACTTTTTTAAGCACTTACAGTCAGATAAGGCCAGTTGCCGGAAAAGTAACAATGCACATTATGGGATGGGAGTGGTTCCATGTGGTGCATTTACTCCATTTAGTTATTTATATTGCCACCGATTCTCATTTGCGAAGGTGATCTGACAGCAAACGGTAAAGTAAAAAACGGTCAAATAAGTAGTTACTTAATACATTTAATACATTCAATTCCAAAAAGGCTAAAAGCAGGTGCAGCGATCATGTACCTCACAACAACAACATTTTTAAACGATGAACTAGGTAAGTCTTCTTTGCTGCTGTTCAACTCTTTGACTGCCAAAAACGTTAAATAACGTTTAGTAAAATCCTATGGAGGAGTGCCAAAGACGTTAAAAGACGTTTTTTTTTCAAAACAGAGGTGAAACTAACCATTTCCTATTGTTGATTACTGAAAAACGGAATAAGGTAGAAACAAACTTTTTTTTCTGATGAAAGATAAGAGTCCAATCTTTAATTTGGTAGTATGTGTGTTTCCATAGTCCAAACACATAATTTACTGTGGACCTTGAAAGATCAGTCAAAAATGCTTAAATCGGCTGGCACCCACGGCATCCCTTTTCTGAAAACGTCTGGCAGTCAAAGAGTTAAGCAATTTGAAGCAGAAAATCGAAAAGAAGAAAGTAGTGAAGACTTTGGGAACGAAGAGGTTAATGAAAGTGCTGAAATTGAGAGTGGTGGTATGCATGGTGATCAGAGAGCAAAGATAGAGCCAATGAGTGACGGCGTGAGTGAAGAGAGACTCAATCACTCAGTCACAGCTAGTCTTTGCAAACACCCAGAACAAGTCATGCACACCAGCTTCTCAACCACATGGACACAACGACCTCAGCATCTAGACAAATGCATTAAATATTCAATAAACAAAATGTGCTTGGGCTGGGATAATTGGTATGGTTAATGAAACATATGCTGAGGTGAACCTATTCCAGATCAATTTTCAGCAACGGCTTTTGTTTAATGTAGTGGCACAAAAGATGCCTAATCATAATCATGCACGCGTGCAATGACTCATTTGAGCTTTCCTCTGTTATAGAGCTCATCCTCTGTGTTCTGAGGCAGACCTACCACTTACAATGCAGATGCACAGAAATACACGTTATATAGAGTTGCAAGAAAAGGATGTGAACACTTACCTTAATATCTCCATAATGTAAGTTGGTCATAAAGGGAAGTGATATTCATCTAAGTCGGAACAATAGACAAACAATGCTGAGTGGCTAGAGTACAGTATTGAACCTTGGGATTTAATAACTAGCTGAGCAGCAATAACCTCAAACAAATGTTTCCTGTAATTGCAGATTGCACAACCTTAATGAGGAATTTTTAGACCATTTCTCTTTACAAAGCAGTTTCAGTTCAGCAACATTCTTCGGGTGTCATGGCGTGAATCGCTCTCTTGAGGCCCACTCCATCATAGTCAGCAAGCAAAGTCAAGTCAAGTCAAGTTTATTTCTGTAGCCCTTAATCACAAAAGAGTCTCAAAGGGCTTGACATGCCCTGGCCACAGTTGACAAATATTAATGACATCCTATGATTGAACCACAAGAGGGGCAAGGAAAAACTTTTTAAAAAAACCATCAGGCGAAAAATTTGAAACCTTGAGAAGGGACCACAAATGTGGTAATCCCCCTTCCAGGATGTCCAGGTTGCAATGGATGCCGAATGGGCAACAATTAACATATTTTGTCATAATAAACAATATTACGGGAACTAGAATAGTGTGAAAGTCCATTGAAGAAGTTGAAACACGTCATCAGGGAAGTGGGTCCTCATCCAAACTCAGCCCGGTCGGTCGGGGCAACTATCTCTATGGTAGCAACTCCAAGGTGATGGTCTGCCGCGGATCTCATCCCAGTCAACCAGCACAGAACCAGCACCATTCACAGATTAACCCCCCCCCCCTCCATTATTTTTCCTTTTTTTTTCTCTTTTGTTTTTTTGTGTGTTTTCAGTATTTTTGTCAAATCTTTGGGATTTACCTTTTTTTTTTCTAATGCATTTCAATAATTTTCTGTAGCCGGGGATCGGACTGCCGAATTTCCCGCCTTTTGCCGCCACCCAGCTCGTTACGCACCCGACCGACCCCTTTGGCCCCTCCTATGGTGAGTCCATAGGAAGGGGGACCCACGTTGCCTTTTCGGGCTATACCCGGCCGGGTCCCATGGGTGAAGGCCAGTAGAGGCTCGCCTTTGAGCCCCGCCTCCAGGCCTGGCTCCAGAGGGGGGCCCCGGTGACCCGCGTTCGGGCAAGAGAAACAAAGATCCAATATTTTTACTCATCATAAGGGGTCTGTTTGAGCCATGCTTTTTATTTGGTCCCTCACCTGGGCCCTATTTGCCATGGGTGACACTGCCAGGGGCATAAATCCCCAGACAACATAGCTCCTAGGATCATTGGGACACGCAAACCCCTCCACCATGATAAGGTGATGACTCACGGAAGCTTGGTCATCCGGGAGGGACTCAGGGTCGAGCCGCTACTCCTCCACGTTGAGAGGTTGGATGCCTCCTGGACGTGTTCCGGGCATGTCCCACCGGCGGGAGGCCCCGGGGACAACCCAGGACACGCTGGAGAGACTATGTCTCTCAGCTGCCCCCCGTCATCCCCAACCCCACCCCCGACCCGACCCCGGATAAGCGGTAGTAAATGGATGGATGGATGGATGGCATTTCAATAGGCTTCAATTCGACGCAGATTTTTGCTATTCACTCCCTTTTGCAAATAGCGGAGTTCCAATGTCGCGTTTTAAGATGTAATATAACCATTCACCACTTGATGGCAGACATGGCATAGGTGCGCTTGCATCACAGGTCTTATACTGCCTTAGACTGATAAGGGTTTTGTTGATTTGGAATGATAGGCAGGACAAACATAGTACCTCAGTAATATAAACAATTAGTGTGAGTTGAGTTCTGAGAAAAAAATGCAGAAAATTAGTTACTGCACAGTTTTGTGCCATTCTTTTTATCGTTTTGTTTTTTTTATGCCAGAAAGCCCTTTGCAATGGTGTGGGGGCGAATCACAGTACGTGTGTGGTTATTTTCTCGTTTGCGTCAAACCCTTTTTTTGTTGAATAATGTATCTGTATACATGCATTGAGAAATGTATTGAGAAAAATGAAATATATTAAGGTGTATAACTACACACTCCTTTTGTCTTTGTTTTTCACCAGAGGTGAACTGTAAAGGAGTCATTGACAGGGTGGTACAGCGAGATGGAGTGTCTATATGTTGAACTATTGAACATACACGCAAGCAATTTATTTCTCTGCTGTCTACATGTTGGTAGGGAAAGGACAGATGCCTACACACAATGTCTTGCCATTACACCTGGTGGCATACACACTGTAAGTGGGTCAAATGAACGTGTTGTTGCGTGTGCTTTGACAGCTTGAGCGTATTTATGCACCCACAAAATCGAATACACTTGAACACAAGCTCAAGGCAGGGTCTTGTTTTTATTATGTGCTTGTTGTATGCAGTCGGTTTTCTGTGAATTGAATGCTTTATTTAGACTCACAAAAGGCCCGATATTATTATCGGTCCATCCTTCACTTTTTCTACACTTCCCCTTATGTGTAAGGGCTGTAAGAATTAGATGAACTCCTTTTTATAATGTAATCATGCCATGTACTCTTCATGCTTATGTGCAAGTACTGTTGCGTGTCTTGGTGCTAGCTTCAAAAGTCTTAGTGAGACTTTTCCCCGCACCGCACAGTAGTCAATGGAGCTGTCACCCGCACAGCCACAAAACCACACACGGATGTCCGTGCACACGCAGCACAAGCACACAGAAAACCATCCTGAGACCAGACACCGCTGGAGCTGACTTCAGCACTTTGCCAAACATCGCTGCTTTCTCACGGGTGCTCTCACGCACTGTCACCAACGGGCCTGACTCAGCCAGCCTTCGGCCAAGCATTCTCTCTACCTCACCTGAACGCAGCTCACAAGAGGATTGCGGTTTATTTGCAAGTCATGCCTCCTACGCAAATGTGATCGTTTTGCGTCATTGCGTTACTCGTTTTTCCGTCGTGATTGCAGCTTATGAAATAACTCCGACGGATAGTAAGCGTGCTGCATCGCGGTTTGCAAGCAATATGCGAGAGTTGTTTGTGATGCTGTTGCAGCGTGTCTTGGCACACGCTTGTTGTGCTGCTCCCCTCATTGGCAGGCCGACATGCTCCTGGAGCAGATGGTGTCGACAGAGAACACGAACAGCGCCATCACCCTTGGCTAGGAATAGGTTTGTTGTCACTTTATTCCTGCTTTTCGTTACCTTTGTTGGCATTTTATCTCTTCCTTTTATTCTGTATATTTTTATACATCAAAAAAATATTTGAAAAGACTGAGCTGTTAAGAGTCATCCTCATTGAAAATAAATAAATGGGTGGTTCTGGTCGGTGCTGGATTTTACTTTCCTTTCTTTTCTTTGGTCCTTCCTCGGGTCCCCTGACGGCCTCACGGCTCTGGCTGGGTTCTGAAGTGTTCGGTTTTAGGTGAACGGTATGGGACTTTTCAATAAGTTTTAGGTGACCTAATGAATACACACTCACACGCACACACGCACATGCACATACTCACCCACATACAAAATAAAAATTATTAAAAATATATATATATACACAGTATATTAAAAATGTTAAAATGTTCCAAAAAAATTTTTTTAAATTGTCAAATCAGTAAAATTACCGAATGAGCAATACTGAGCTCTCCAGAAAAAAAAAAATAATAATAATAAAATTTAAATAAATAAATAAATATCCATTTGCTCTGGTCTCAATATATCAAATGTTTACATTCTGCAAATGTTTTATTCACAAACATATCATAACCTTAATTCTCTTTTTAAATTCTTGTTACCCTGCCATTTTCTTTATTTGGTCAGCATCGCCATACAAATAGCCGGCCTGCTGGGAGAAGCTTTAAGTTAAGCTTAAGCCTTAGTTAAGCCTGTCTTCTCTGTCCAAGCCGATAATCACTGCTAGTATTTAACCCGCAGCTGCACATGTGGCCCAACAACATCAAAATATCTCCAAGCCCTTTTCCTTAACTGACCTGCCTGCTCAGCCAGCTTTCTTCTGTATGTGTGTGTGTGTGTGTGTGTTTATTAATCACGTTTTAGTCACGTCATGTGCAGGACCAAAAATCAGGTCCCCATAGGGGAATCCAATTGAAATTAATCTAACAGCTATTCTGAACGCGCCAATGAGGTCTGCATACATCATCACTTTTCACACAAAGATATTTTTCATCAGAGGTGCACCTTGCATGCTAGTTAAGGCTAAATTTTGGAAAGATATACAAGGTAAGCACCCAATCTTTATAACATGTTTGAAACGAGTACCGGTACTAGCGAGATACATCAAACGTTCTAAAGCCAAGTGATTTATTTTCCTTTTTCAGATGAAAGACGCTTTCACTCAAGATTCTCCCCAAATCTTTGAGTCAAACACATCCAAGGACAAACCAAGTTCAAGTATAAGAATGTATTTGTTGGTGCATATCAAAAAAAAAGAAGCACAGCATTTATAACAGCAAGCGTCACTGCCGGTTGTATTGTATAGGTGAAGATGGCTCAAGAAAAATGTGTTGCCAATGACCTTAAGCGCTCCCAAAGCGGTCAAGTCAAAAGAGTGGAAAAGGCAGATAGATTACATTCGCAACAGCGGTACTTTGTATAAAACGCTGCCGTTATGGATTTAGCAATGGGTCAACCGATGCCATGTAAGAAACACGAAAGAAATGAAGAGTAGTGACTTAATGCTCTATAGCTATAGTCAAGGATTTTTATAAAACAAGGTGATTGTAGGCTTCCGTTCGTCCTTTCTTCATTTTTGGTCAGTAGAAATTAGAAACGGACTTTGTGTTGTTGCTATTTTCATGTTCTTGTCTATCTGCATGTCAATTTCATTTGCTCCGTTGGACAACCATTTGTGCACCACTTTTTTGTCCATTTTTCTGTACATTGGTGCTATTTTATCAAATTGCTTTTTTTTTTTTCTTATGGTACGTACGTGTCTTCTTCTGCTGTTTTTTTTGTTTCCACTTTCTTGCATCTCCTGCTTGCCTGCACATTGGTCCTCAACCATGCAAAACTCTAACTGTTTTCTGTTAGCCTTTCTTTAATATTTAGAGACCACAGCTGCAGAATCAACTTGAATGGAAACAAAAAGCTTCCTGGGGTCACACAATGCTGCATAAACTCAATGTTTTATTTGCTTGTATGTGTGTGTGTTTATTGATATGCGAGTAATCAGAGACACAAATAATGTTAGTGGAGCTATAAAGAAGATTAAAGCGGGACGGAAATCAAGAGGGAGAGAAGTGATGCTCTTTGTGCATCGTAAATTTCACAGAAACAGGATTATACACGGCAGTTCACTTCAGACTGATTTCGTTTGATCAAATTCCACAGCAACATTAATCTCTACAAATGAATCATCATAGTTTACAGCGCAGACACCCACTTGTGGCAGGCGCTGCCATGTGAAGTGCCAAAGCAAGTCATCATCAGTGGCCCCGCTCAGAACACCCACTTGTCAGAGTTGTCAGGGGTCGAACCGGGAAGATGGCATTGGGCTCCAGTATACTGATGATAATGCATTAGGTGCTCACTATTATGACATCATGGATGTTTTCGCCTGGGTCAGTCCTACCCCGATGCAAGGTTATATGGCACCCTCTCCATCGGCAATTTACATAAGCTTTAAAAAGAACTTCTCAAGAAGAAGACTTTTTTTTTTAATGAACTTGAGTAGCATTGTTTTAACCATTGTGTTTAATTTATAAGATATCATGTTGCCCAATTAAAACATATACAATAAAAAATTATCTAATTCAAGTATCATCATTTTAAATATAAACATGAGGTATTGTGCGTACGTACATACATTTAATACACTGTATTTTACCGCACTTTATTAGATTTATTTATTTATTTTATATATATATATATATATATTTATATATTGTCATGTTTGGATCTGTTTTCCTTGTGTGTCTTCCTTGTCTTGTTAAGTGTGATCCTGTCTTCTTTTTTTTTTGGTAATTAAAATTCCTTTTTTTTTGATTGAACCTCTGCCTCCTCGCCCTGTCTTCCCGCATTTGGGTCCCCAAGCTCCCCCATCCTGACATATATCATGCAAGTAACTTGCAGCGGTGACCCGTCATCAGACAAACCGAAAGTTGCAACATTAAAACGTGCTGTACTGTACTGAAATGTTGTCCATCATAAAAGATTGTACCGCTATTGGAATGTGTTTTGAGAGTAGAGCGCATGACATATTTTCTCCCGAATCTTTGAGTTTTTGCTGACACGGGCATCATCATGAATACAAAATGCATGTCCTTCTGGTAAATACTGTATGCAGTCTGACTGGCAAGGTTTCAGTAGGCCTACGATTTATGCATTTTATTTAACGACCAGAGCATGTGCCCTGAGCCATTCGAAGAGTGATCAAAAGAACGGAGGGGTGCCATTTGACAGCAGGGCTCTGTCTTTTATTTTTAATGTTATTACTGCATGCGTCGCATGGGAAACATTTTCACCTGTGTCACATTGGAAGACGGAGCATATGTACACTTCTGCTTACACAACCAGTGAATTTCTCAGCTGTGGGATCAATAAAGTCTTCTTCATATGATGGCAGTTTATCTATCTTGTGATCAGTTTATTAACTGGCCACAAGTGTATTAACCCATGGGCGTTATTTGTCCATTTTCTGGCTTTTTTCTGTTTTTCTGTTTTTCATCAAAGAAAAAGCATTTGAAAAAAATACACTAGGGACCTGACATTTTACCAGGATTGTTTAAAAATGTAGAAGTTTAAATGGCGCCATGCTGTAATTTATAATTATTATCAAACAGGAGGGAGAGATTCACACGCAGTTGTTGTAATAATGCCCGATTTTGGCTCATTGACTCCCATTATAAATCACAGTTTTTGATATGCTGTAAACCTGATGTGTTATAATGCATTTTCCGTGATTACTGATGCAATCGCTTCTTTGACGAGTCATAAACATGAAAATAGAGGAATTTGTGTGTTTAGAGTGTTAACACAAAAATCCACTAGGTGGCGCCAAAGGCTAATAAATGAATACAAAATGCATGCATAAAAAAATTCTATTGTTATGACTTATGGACTTATGAGCCTCTAACTATGTCATATGAAATATATAAATTATTATTTTATTTTATATATATATATATATATACACAATATAGTTAGTCTTGCTATTAGCATAATACTGCTATTATTGTCCATAGGGGGCATTAAAAAAAATGAAAAAAATAAAAACTATATATGTGTAGATAGGTCTGATGCCACTGAACATTTTGAGTGGTTGAAAGTGAAAAAAATATTCATAAATTACTAAGTTATGTCACTTCAAAGGAAATGCCGGATTTGGGCAAAATTACAAGAGTTTTGTGCTATTCAGAAAAATGCCATTGTGAAAAACTGGGCATGCATAAAAAAATTATATTGTTATGACTTATGGACTTATTCAAGCCTCTAAATATGTCATATGAAATATTCAAATTAGACCTTTATTTTTTCCTTTATACAGCAGAGTTAATTTTGCTGTTAGCATAATACTGCTATTATTGTCCATAGAGGGCATTAAAAAAAACTTCTTTTTTTTTTTTTAAACTATATATGAATAGATAGGTCTGATCCCAGTGAACATTTGGAGCGGTTGAAAGTGGAAAAAATATTCATAAATGACTAAGTTATCACACTTCAAAGGAAATGCCAGATTTTGGCAAAAATTACAAGAATTTAATCAAACTATAATAACACCCAGGGGTTAAAAGCCCAATGAATCTACTGGGTCACTCCTTTGTAATTACAGACTGTAGTGGTATAGAAATATTGTACACTGTTACGCTAAGTGGTGTACCCTTGATTTTGTTTTTCATTTAATTGTATTCAATCTTTGTTGAACCAAGAACGAGTACTTGAGATCTTTTTTTAGTTGTCAAAAGTTAGACAGACAAAAGCCGTATATTGGAAAAGATATGAGGACATGGGATGTCTTCCATAAAAGTGGAACACACAAATAAATGCAATCTGCTGTTTTAAAAAGTTGGGCTTGAATTTATCGGGGCTTGCAGTTTTCATGGAGTCTAAAAACTTGAGGGCTTTTTGTACCTCAGAGGTTAAAATTTAAATTTAAGGAAAAACTTAGCAGATCATCATGACTGACAGATTGAATACGATGGGAGTTATGATAGCCGGAAGCTATCAAATGTTTGGGAAGGAACTCAAGTAATGTGACTGAGATGAGATTTCGGGGTGGCAGAAGCTCAAAGCCTTTATTGATATCAGATAAGGATCTACATTTGTGCTTGAAAGTTTACATACCCTCGGGGCATGTAAATTTATGAACGCCCATAAAATGCAAAATACTGTGGCAATTGTTTTAATATCATCAGATGTTGAGGTCGAAATGAGTAGAGATTGGGTGACGATTCATAATGTTTTCCTGAGATTTCGTGGGTTCTTTACAATTTTGGATTTTGACTGAATGCAGAATAGGCTTTCAAGATTTTTTCACACATGCATGGCAAAAGATGTCTGAAAAACAACCAGTCAAATTTCAGATTGATTCTTGTAGCTTTGGCCAGAATTGTGTTCATGAAAAAGATTAGACACCTGTGGAGTGAACCAAGCAGTATTACGACTTCGAAGGTACATGCTGATTACCAATATGGTCACAGGCACCGTCAGCATCAGAAATGACTGATTTTGTCCCACTTATAATTAAACAGATTGTGCTATGAAAGCTACACCAGAGAGCCACTGTTAAACATTATTGCCGCTTCCTCACTATGAACTGCAACCACATTTAAAAAACATTATCTGACAGTATGCACAAGAATGTGTGTTTTGTTATATTGTACTGTACATATTGTGTAAGTGTACCTAATGTGGCCTGCGATTGCAGGTTATGTAATCCCCCTTGTGACTCGACACTCGCAAGGTCAACCGTGTCTCATTGATGCCCAATCACATCAATGCACTTTGAAGATAATGACTGCTCACACAATTCATTGAATCTTAAGCCCTTCACCCTTTTTGTGTGGCAAGGAGATAAAACAGTGCGGATGCAAGCACGTTGCTACTGTTGGCACTTTTTTTGTGTGGAATAAACAGGGATAAAACTGTGCATAAGAGTTTATTGGGGAAAGGTCGACAGCTGCAGAGAACAAAGGCAGCCGAGGTCGAAACACAAAGTGCAAACTGAGGTTTTCTCCTACTTTCTTGTATTTATTTATTTTTTTTATCCAATCCCATCCTACCCCTTGGATAACACAAAAGAGAGATGTTTATACAGAATGCATGCACATTTTCCAGAATTCACCCTCACATGCACAACAATGCTGGCAGTCAACACCAAGTTCTTCCAAGAAATGATTCTAAGTGGTACCTTGGAGAGTTTTGCACTCATTTCCAAATTCCACACAAAACAGCACTGCAAAATAACGAATGTTTGAAGAAACGTGAAGAAAGGCTGATGACGGCAAGAGCTTCCATTGATTAATTTTATCTACTTTTCATTAGGGGTGTGCCAAGAAATCGATTGTCATAAGAATTGCGATTCTCATTTAGTACGATTCAGAATCGATTTTCAATGTCCTAAAATCGATTTTATTTAAATTATTTTATACTGTCTTGCCTTTGTTTGTGTGTGCCTTTATTGGGAGCACTGTTCATGTTGTACTCAATTTGTCCACTTAAGGGCAGTGTGGTTCCATGCGGTCTGATACACTGTTAAGCCACATTAGATAGTAGAAGGAATAAATCTCGATCAAGTTATTCCAATAAAAGTTGGGTTTTTTGCAGCCGTTCTTTTGAGTGATAAAAATGACGCGAGTAGCGCGCTAATTATCATTAGCGAGTCAGACTGGAGTAGATCATTACAATTCTTTGCACAATTAAAGCAATAATCATTGTCAATGAAATTATTTTGAATCAAAAATCGTTCCTAACCGAAAATTGATTCTGAATCGAATCGCAGACCCCAAAATCTGAATCAAATCGAATCTTGAGACATTCAAAGATTCCCACCCCTACTTTTCATCTACTACTCCCTGTAAATATGTGGGTTAGTAAGCACAGACGTATTAGCTCACTGGCTTTTCAAAGAGAATGTTTGACCATGAATAATGTTTTGCATAAAATAGAACTTGTCAGAAGTTGTAAATGCCTGGACTGAAGATAAAGACTACAAATTGTCTGTAGAACAAAGTGTCATCTCACTTCACAGCTCTACTCTCAGATATTTAAGTTGTGACACAATGATTTCCTGTCTCTTCCCTTAGAATGTATCGAGACAGCTATCTGTGTTCGTGCACGTGCACGTGCACGTTGAAAGAGACTATTGTACTGATTTCCCTGCAACCAGGACCAGCATAATTTTTTATTATTATTATTTATATTTTTTATAAACAAAACAAAAAATGAAATAGGCCAAAAGTGTTCTGAAAGGTCATGAGGACATGTAATGGTTGTATTTAGATATTTTTTAAACTCACTTGATGACACTCTTTGTAATCCAGTGTCACTCTCAGATATATTTTTCCCTTTTTTTTTTCAAATTGATACTGCAATATTTTTGGGGGATACTATCACTAACCCCAAGCAAAAATGGCATCATATGCCAGAAAAGGATGTTAGTGAAAAGAAACAGTGTGCTGAAGTGCAAATCATTTCTTTACATCGCTACTTCTTTATTCATTGAAAGGTAGATCCAAAGAGAAAAGGGTGAATATTGAGCTGATTCATCATGCTTTCAAGCTAAATGTGGAACAAATATACCATGCATTGTTTGTGTGTGCAGAAGAATTGCACCATGTACTACAACTTAGTTATACAGTAGACATATATTTATTGTTTTAGTCTAAAATGTAAATAATAATACTTAAATGGATGACAGTGGCGTGGGTATGTTGCAATGTCACCATTTATATGCATTTTTTTAAATGACTACAATATTGACCTTATTTGTAGGGTATAATTTGACTTCATTTGTAACGTTAGAAACAACCTTCCTTGCATCAGGTTCCTAAAGCTGCACTTTTTTATGACTGTTAGAATAGAGCCATCAGTCATGATTTGTCTAAGGAATGTCTAAAATCATTTGACACACAATTTGTCATCAAAGGCCAAACAATTGTGATGGATTTACAGAACTGCAGTTCTTTGCTTTCTGGTAGAGCGTCATCATGACCAAGCAAAAGGTCTTACTCAACCCGTGTCACTAAATATTTGCACTTTCAGAATTGGCTTTTTGTACATGAGGATGATGATGCAATTAACATATTCATTCTGTTGTCTACATTGTCTGTTTCATAGCTAATGTGTAATTCATATAGATACATATATATATATTTATATATGTGGGGGTGGCATGGCTCAGTGGTAGAGTGGTCGTCTCGCAACCCAGAGGTTGTGAGTTCGATTAGCAACTAAGCAGACAGTGTTCATCCGTTAAATATAATAAAAGGCTCTTTTTCTTGAGGGTTAATGTGTGCACCTCATTTCTTTCTGTATTTTAAAAATGATAAACATGACACAAGTATACATGTTGTAACCCATAACGCTGGACCAAAGCCCCCCTCTTTCCTTCAGTCACATTTATTAGTCCGTTTTTTTTGGAAGCATTACGCAATTCTTTGCTGTTTTCTGGCAGTCAGTTTGAGATTTACATAATCTTTGCTTACCGAGCCATGTTGTCAACACGTCATCTGCCATGGCAACCTGACTGACCAACTCCTGCTGGGCCTGCAAGCAGTCCAAACCTGGATAGCATATGAAACTGGAAGCGGGGGAGACAAAAGGCGAAAGATTGAGAGAGAAAGATTCTGGGTGATAAAGAGGTCACATTCTGCAAAGAGGAATTGCCATCAAATGTGAACCCCCCCCCAAAAAAAAGAGGACTGAAAAGAATAAAGTCTGAATGATTACCTTAGAGCTTTAGAATAAAACAAAACTTGAAAAGAAATGACAAAATACGTGCATCTATTTTCAACACTTGTTTGTTCCCTTTAGTTCACTGGGGGGCTTGGAATGTATCCCAGAATAATAACTTTTTATAGATCAGTATACTGCATTTTAGTTTCCCAATTACCTGGGACTTCCTAGTTTGCAAGAAAAACAAGCAGGCTTTCCACTAAAACGATTTAAAACACTTTGTCGGACTAAATAAACACGATAACCTTAAGTGGTTCAACAATGTTGTTGAAATAAATCTAAATCCATCCAAAGCCAAAGCTTTGGGAAAGAAAACAAGAAATCATGGCCGGGCTTTGCTTGGCTTCTTTGAAAATGGGCTGATGAATCGGCATCGCAAAAATCAGTCCACAGAACCATGTTGTCTGCCAATTGAAAGAAAGATGCAAAGATAGAAGGTGAAAAAATAAAAACAATGAAACGGAACAACAAAGGAGTTTATCAGTAGCAGTAAGTGGAATGTTTGGAGACCGCTCAAATCAAACAAGACAAACAACAATTGAAAGCGGCTGCTGTGAAATCCTGCAAGAGCAGCACCAAAAAAAAATGCAATTGTTCGGAGTTGTCAATGCATCACACCAATGACACACTTTGTTTTTGCCATTAAATATCAGCTTTATTCAAGTTAATAATATTATTATTTTAACTCGGTTTCAATATTTTTTTCTCACATAAAGCCTGAGGTGTTTTGTTAAAATACTGAGAAATAACCTTCTATTTTGTGCATCAGATTAAGTTGTAAATAGCTGCAATAAAAGTTGAAATGTTGATCTCATATTAGTATTTTTATGTCAAACCCAAATGGCTGCAATACTTTTGTATAATTAACTCATTTACTGCCATTGAGGGCTATATACAATTCATTTGAACTATTTCTATTAGTTTAACATTTTTTTCCCACTTTTGTTAATAAGAGTATGAAAACCTAGAAAAAATGTATTGTACATTTAGAACATTTTTACATTTGTGATTAATCTGGAGTTAACTAGTGAAGTCATGCGATTAATTACGATTTTTTTTTTTTTTTTTAATCGACTGATGCCCCGAATTTTTTATAATATTTTCTTTAAAAAAATATATATACAGTATATATATTAAAATAATTATATTTCTTTTTCTTTTTAAGAAAACATTAAAAATTAGGGGCGTCAGGCGATTAAAAAAAAAAAATCGTAATTAATCGCATGACTTCACAAGTTTACTCACAATTAATCACAAATTTTTATATCTGTTCTGAATCTACAATCTTTTTTTCCTAGGTTTCCATACTCTTGTTAACAAAAGTGGAAACACATTTAAACTAATAGAAATAGTTCAAATGAATTTTTGACGTCTATGGCCGTCAATGGCAATGAATGAGTTAAAATGAAGGAAAGTGACAATGTTTTGTTCGAACAACTGACCTTTGCTCTCTCTACTGAGTGCCCAAAAGTCTTGTCTGTGTGTCTTTGTTTGCAAACTACTTCCTAATTCTTTGAGCAGGTGCAAGGCAGTCTCTTCTGTCTGGGTCTCCTCTCAGGGGTTTGCCGACTGTGATATGTTTGTACCAAAAGCTTCCACAGCCAAACACGTGTTTCGAGCAAACCAAAAAACACGACATCCACTGAAGGAAGGGATCCCGTTACAGCATCACCATTCCTGCTGAGTCATGCTTGCATCTGCTTTGTGCCGTCGACACAACAAACATTTGGTAACCACATCAGGATGTGATAATGATACTGCAAAGGCAGCCAACTTGTGCGCGCTCAGACTTGTGCAAGTCTTGGCATGACGCCAAAGGATTGTTTAGAGACCGCCCGGTGCACTCCATGATAGTGGATAAGAATCAAGGGATTATGATGACTTGGTAGCATTTGACCTATGCAAAGGCACACATGTTTAAGAAAGAGCCGAAATGAAACCCAAAATTGTGCTTGTCGCCGGAGTCTCAAAGGACTCTGATATCATCTGGGGGGAAATGAGAGAATTGAGGGGCTTAGATGTATTGTGAGATGAGGGGCTAAGTGTTTATTGACACTGAGAAACAAAGCAAGACAGATAAAAGGTCACGAACCCAACCTCCAACAGTAAGTTACACACTAAAAGATGGACTGATTGGTTGCTATCATTTTCTTCCTTTGGACATGCACATGAGTATTCAAATGTTAAAGAGCAGGACTGTCACGGTGTGGTCACGGAGCGGCGTGGTGTCTGTCGGCGTGTGGAGTAGAGGACCCAAAGTGCAGGGAGGCAGGAGTGCGGGTTAGACTGACGTACTTTATTGTACAACAAACACTAACCAGGGTACTGGTTAGTAGAGATGGGACGTTTGACACTGAGACTCCGGAGCATGTGTCAGCCGTGTGAGACAGACTGATCGAAACAATGTATCAAAAGCCCCGATGAAACCTCCGTGATCACGTGCTGATGACGTATGCGGCTTTATGCGCGCTAATGAGATACCGGAAATTACGTAACTGATTCAAACCTTTTGGCGCGGTGTCAGGCGCACAATTCCCTCATGTAGACATTTGCTTCACTTTATGTTCACCTGGAAAAGTTCGTTATTCGCTATGTTTCCAACAAAAGTACTCCCACAATGATGCATTTAAAGTTTCCAATTACAGACGCTCCCCTACTTACGAACATTCGAGTTACGAACAACGGTACATACGAACATGTCTGCGCGCATGTCGAAAAATGTTCGGAAAGAGATGCTGTAAGTTAGATTTTGTATTGCGCACCTTTTACCGAGTACTGTAGTGCTTCTTTCCGCCGCTAATACCGACGCTTGGCGCTGTGAGAGCTCACCCAGCATTGGAGGCTCAGCAACGTGTCGAGGAGGAGGAAGAAGAAGAAACGCCTGTCGCTCATAGATAAAGCCATCGCACTCTTCGAGCAGCAAGACCCAAATATTGAACGTTGCAAATCAATTGAATGATGCCATACAGTGCTACCGCATCATTTATGATGAAAAAAGAAGAAAACTGTACAATCGTAGTTAGATCGCTTCTTTCGGCCAGTTTCTAGTAAATCCTCCAAGGAAGATACTCATCAACCCTCATCTTCTTCTCCGCGACCCTCAACTTCTTCCTACATTGAAGTTACGGAGGAGGAAGTAACTTTTGAAGCCCATTCCAGCGACGACGAAGAACCTCTCATGATATAAAATCCTCCTCTTCTTCTTCCTCCTCCTCCTCCTCCTCCTCCTCCTCCTCCTCCTCCTCCTCCTCCTCCTCCTCCTCCTCCTCCTCCTCCTCCTCCTCCTCCTCCTCCTCCTCCTCCTCCTCCTCCTCCTCCTCCTCCTCCTCCTCCTCCTCCTCCTCCTCCTCCTCCTCCTCCTCCTCCTCCTCCTCCTCCTCCTCCTCCTCCTCCTTAAGCATCGAGTACATCTTCCAAAAGTAAGTTAAACTTCATTTTATTTATCTTATTACGTACATGTACATACTGTGTGTGTCTCTCGCTCACTCTCTCTAACATACGTAGTACAGTACTGTACGTATTCTCTTTAAACATAAATTATAATACAAAATATAGCACTGAAGCAACTTACGAACAAATTCACCTTACGAACGATCGCTCGGAACGTAACTCGTTCGTAAGGTGGGGAGCGTCTGTATGCATTATTTTTAAATCGTGTGTAGAAGGTACAGGCTTGACCCAAGTATTTTCCACCGAGTTGCTATAAGCGCTTCTCCAAGACCCTCAGTCACATCCCCCAAAGACCGATGTTGAAATACTTGTCATCTGGCTTCACAGCGCACTTGTGTCATATCCAAATGATGTTTATAAAAATCGAATGAGTAACAGGACATCACATTGAACCATAGTACTGGTACAGTGTCAAAATATTGCAACACTTCCATGTGTACCTGATGATCATTAGACAGACACAAATGTAAGACTGAATGTACTGGTGTTATGTTGGAATATAAATCAATCAGGCGAATCACTTTGAAGATTATAGCTGCTATGACTCCAGCTGACCACCAGATGTCACCGGTACGATCTATCTTATGGGGCTTTGAAACTTCGACTCTTTTTCCAAATCAATCAGCCGAAAGCCTCAAAAGCTTCACAAGGCTTCATTGTCCCATCTCTACTGGTTAGTATTAAATAAACAAGGAACTGAAAAGGTACAAAATCAAAGTGACAGACAAGACTCCAGGGCTTACCGTGACAAGCGCCAATGATCCCACACGGGCTGATCACCACCCGGCAACTAAATACACCCACACTAATTAGGTAACGAGTCACACCTGGGGCCAGGCACAAGTGGCTGAGGGCCCGGATTGGTCAACCCGCGGAAGGGCGGGAACCCACTCAGGGCCCTCCACCAAAGCCACATCTTCCCAGACATGACAAGGACCGGACTGGGACTCAATTTCAGCCCTGGAGCTTCATGGCTCAGACCGGCTCACTTTAAGTTACAGTGTTTTAATGAAGACATATATTTCATATGTATTAATGTATCAATCCAAAATAAATTAAACATTCGAATAAGTAACCGGCAAGAGTTATATTGTATATAATCAACAATTTAAATAATTTACTAGATCACAATCAGTTTATCTGAACAATTATGAAAACATAAATAAAGTTAAGAGTGCTAAAGAAATTGATTTGACCACCTGTCATATTCTCTAAACAAGGAGATAATAAGGCAAGGTACAAGACAAATTTTCTATTTTTTGAGAGCTCAAATAATGAACTGCAATCACACTTTAACTTTCTTGTACTCGAATGTGCTTCAACTACTATTAGCAAAATTGGGTCCAACATGCAAAAGTTAGTTTCAGTCACATTTAAAAACGACTTGCTTCAAAAATGCGTATGATACATTCTGCACAAAATAACGGCCAAAAGGTTGATAATGCAGGCCACTCCAAGTTAGTCACTCTGGGTCTGGCTCAAACGAACTTGTGGCAGGAAATTAAAACAGCGCCCCCTGGCGGCTAACCTGGGAAAAAAATCCCAGCGCTCCCTCTGTATCAGTCCGGGCCTGTTTAAGAGGCAGTTGAAGGTTGTTTTTCTTTTGTGTCCTGTTATTGAAAGACAGTGATGCACAGTTTATATTCTATTCAACTGCATGTTGTCATATGCCATTTATGGCTGTATAATATTTCTCCCAGAGTTGATCTTAATGTCTTCTGATCATGTGACCTGACGTCATGTGTGTGATTAGAACCATGCGTGTATGCAATTATTGTTTAGTCCTGTTTGAGGACTGATTAGAAGGTATGTATTTCAATGGAAATACATAACATCTGTAGGAATTTTACAAATGCATGCAATATGCATAGAGTGACACATGACCCCCCCCCCCCCCACACACACACACACACACAGTTTGTGATGCCTAAGACTCATCAGAGATAAACCGTGGATTAAAACAACATCAAAATGTATCTGATGTTGGTAACAGACAGTTATGTAACACAGACAAGAGCAGCTTTTATATTCAATGGCTGTCTATACTGTATTCACTATTTATAGCTTTCTAGCTATATTGACCTCTTATTCAAAATATTGTAATTGAGGAGAATAAAACAAGAACACAAACACAACAATTTGAGGACTGAAACTAACTTAACTAACTTAATCTGTTTTTACATTTGCAACATTACCAGCCGCATGCGCTCACATCAGAGCATATATTGTGCGTTGCGCTCCGTTTTTTATTTTATAACCGTTTAAATAATGTTTTTATATTTCACCTTAGTCAAGGATTGCACTTAAATGAAATTAATTAATGAGCTACCATTCAACAGGTTTCCCCTGTAATATTATTGTGATTGTAAAGGACTACATTTAAGTTTACGCATTGACCCGACTCGGGCGGCAACGTTCTCCCACGCCGCCTTCCTCTATGGCGTAGGTGTCAAACTCCTGCAGGTTTTGGATGTTTCCCTTCTCCAACACAGCTGATACATGATCAGCTCATCAGCAAGCTCTGCATAAGCCTGATAACGATCCTGCTGATTGGAATCAGCTTGTGTTAGAAGAGGGTAACCTCCAAAACCTGCAGGACTGCGGCCCTCCAGGACCGGAGTTTGACACCTACGCTCTATGGGGAGCCGATTTTATTTTTATTTTTTCTCAAGACATGTTCAAATTCGCCATATGATCGCATTAAGATTTTCAGTTGAGAGGGGTAAAAAAATATATATATGTGAAAGCAGAGGGCGGCGCTGCGCTCTGCGCTTCCCCGTTGCCATGGTGACTCAAACTTTTTAGTGTAGTGGTAACGCCAGGTGATGTTGATATAATTACCTCAAATCAGCTTTCCTGGAACGCAGAGTTTTCAATCTCAGGGCATGTCAACTCGCTGTTCAGGGTTAGTCTCGGTGTTTGTTGAACATGACAGGTTTAGTGAGAACCCTGAGTCTGTTAACCCTGAAATGCGGGGAAACTCTGTGTTTTCTGTTTCAGAAAGCGAGGTGACTGAAACCACAGAAAAAGAGGTAACTCTAGCCTGTTCCATAAAAAGAGTAATTAAAGCTCTTGGTCAGTTACCATATAGCAGAGTCTATGACCCTAACCTGGGGTCCATTTCACAAAGCTGAGGTGTGTGTGTGTGTGCGTGTGTGTGTGTGTGTGTGTGTGTGTGTGCTCTGAGACACCAACCACTTGCCAGATTGCAAGTAGAGTTAGTCGCTTACCTCGCTTAGAGTAAACTGAATACGTGAACTTAGGCCCCGTCCAGACTTCGTTCCTCAAACAAATCTCGTACACACAAAAGCATTTCAAGACTTGCGTGTGTTGATAGATATCGTAACATTTTTAATACTTAATTTTATTTTATTAACCATTGTTACACATTATTAACATTTTAATTCTTTATATTAACCTTGTCGAAATGTTTTGTGTCCTGTGCAGAGCAGATGGTGTTGATTTCGGTATAATCTGACCTAAACTGGGTCATACTATTTAGTCTAAAAAAGTTCCTTCTCAGCGCTTTGTGCGAAAACACATTTGGTCCTTGAGAACAGAATCTGTTTTGAACACCCACATCTGACTCTGTTTTCGACATCGCTCACGGAAAAGTACCAGAGAGTATGTTTTGTCTACAAATGAAAGCGAGGAGGTCTTTTTAACTATAAGAAACCGTTGTGCACGCGGAAGAGCTACATTTGACGCTCTGAATCCCACGATGTTTAAGTGATGATAGAGTCGTTTATCTGTCCAGAGATCTCTGATTGATTAAAAATCATTTTTGCAAAGGTGTATTTTTCTTACATTAAATCTATCTTCATTTTTGGAGCGCGCAAAGAGGACAAAATTATTTTATTCCTCTTCAGTGTCCAAAAGAAGACGCTGAGGACGTTTAACGGCTGTAAACTCTGGAGTGGCGCTGTAGCGCAGCCACAGGGAGTTAACGGAAAGCGCAGAAGAAGAATCAACGAAGAAGACGAGCACTTTTTTTTTCTAACTTAATTGCAATCTACAGAACAAACATGACTTTGCATGTATCAAAACAACATGAAAAAGACGAACACAGGAGAAGTGACAATGGCGGGTGATTCAAGTACAACACCGCTTGTTGAACGTGGGAATAAAGAAGCAAACTATTTTGCTGCAAAAGCATAAGAAAGCTAAGGAGGCTGCGCAAAACGACTACGACATGGCTATCCGCCATTGTTGACAGACTGACGGTTCGCGCGCAGTCACACGAGTCATCAAGCTGAGACCATTACGTCATAACTTGAGGAGTATCCTGCATATGGTGTCCAGACGGACGCGTACGGGAAGCGTATTGAAATCTTTCCACTCTGGAGCCCGGTTTCAAAAGTGATCGGTTTCAAGCTCCGAAACCGCGCCATTATGTGGACGAGCGGCCTAAACGGTAATAAACTTGTGAGGATACATTGAAACTGGCTTTCGTGTGGACGAGGCCTTAGTCTGCCTGCATTCCGCCCATAGATCGCCCTGTGCTCCTGCTTCCACGAGCCCAATTACCTGCGTGCATGCCTGTAGGGATGGCAGAAATGGAACGTTGAAACGATCAAATAATTTTTTTAATTAAAAAAAAAAACGATTGTTTCACAAAAATAATCGATCGTTCTATCTTTTAACTATTGGCTGTCTGTCATCGATCGGGCTATAATCGTAATGGACGCCATAAGAGAGAGAAATAATATCATGGGAAACAAAAACTGAATAACCCCGTCAAAATAAGTATAGAGGTACAAATGAGCTTTTTATTGCTGATACTTGGTTTGTTTTTAATTTTGCCTCTCAACATGACTTAAATGCTTTGATGAAACCCCCAGTGCTATCACATTTAATCAAAAACGACATTTCAACAGGCTTTTTTTTTTTTGCGAAAGGGCATCAAGTTTTGACAGAAAGTATTAGAGAGAAAAAAGAATGACCTGCAAAAACATGACACCCGTACAGAAATTTAAACCTGGGTTACCTGGATAACGGACCTTTTTCTCAGCCCATTGTGCGGGTGCGTTACCACTAAACCAACCGCCGTGTTCAAGAGGATGTTGACATTTTATCATGTAGGGTGATGAATCAGCAGGGCAATTTTACATACAAAGTATACTTAGGTTGGATTCATTTCAGATTTAAGACATTTTAATATAGTGCAATGGTCGGATTTTATTTAATTTTAGAAAAAGGCACTTGCTGAAACAATGTGACGTTTGGAGGCGTAATGGAACGCGAAAGAAAACTGTCACGTGACATCCTGATTCTGAGACAGATTTAAGAACACGATTCGAATCACAAGTTCCGCCTGGGTTCCGGTACGTACCAAAACGCATTTTTTATTTTTCCGTCACTCCTGCTTCCACAATACCAATTACCTGCCTGCCTGCCTGTGGATCACCTGCCACGCTGTCTGCACCTGGACTACACTTCCATCCCGACCATACTGAAACCTTCCACTAAACTATTTGCTGCCTTCTTCCCAGTTTTCGCACTTGGGCCCTCTTCCCGCAACCACGAACCCTGACAAAAGCAGGTTTAGTGAGAAGCCTATGTCAATAAACCCTGAAATGTGGGAAACTGCATTTTTTGTTTCAGAAAGGGAGTTAACTAAAACCAGAGAAAAATAGGTAACTCTAGCCTGTTCCACAAAAAGAGGTAAATAAAGTTGTCGGTCACTTACCGTAGTAACAGAGCCAATGAACCTAACCTGGTTGGCACCAGGTTTATCTCAATGAACCTCAATGTTTTCTCTGTCTCGGCCTCCTTTTAGCCACACACGACATTTGATTTCCTCATTCTTTCAGTCCGCTGCGGCAAGTTTTTTGGCACATAGTTCTGCCGTCTTGTTATTAAAAAAATAAAATAAAAAACAGTCAATAGGCCTACATTAAAAGTCCACTTTTGACAAATGATCCCCGTTGATGAAGGTGCACTCTAAAAAGATCATTGTTGAACCAAATTAAGATCACAAATTGAATTGTTGACCAACTTAATAAAATTGCTTTAAATTTGTAACACGCAAGTTTAATTAATTATGAGTTCATTAAATTTAATATGCAGGCGCTCCCCTACTTACGAACGAGTTACGTTCCGAGCGATCGTTCGTAAGGTGAATTTGTTCGTAAGTTGCTTCAGCGCTATATTTTGCTTCAGCGCTATATTTTGTATTATAATTTATGTTTAAAACCTATATAAGTATATTGAAGGTTTATATAAGTATGTTTAAGGCTTGTATAAGTAACCTGTATTGGTTTGTACTGAAAAAAAAAATTAATAAAATGGAGAGAATACGTACAGTGCTGTACTGTACTACGTATGTTAGAGAGAGAGAGCGAGAGACACACACAGTATGTACATGTACGTAATAAGATAAATAAAATGAAGTTTAACTTACTTTTGGAAGATGTACTCGTTGCTTAAGGAGATGATGGAGGAGGAAGAGGAGGATTTTATATCATGAGAGGTTCTTCGTCGTCGCTGGAATGGGCTTTAAAAGTTACTTCCTCCTTCATGGGGACCGGCGTTTCTTCCTCTTCCTCCTCGACACGTTGCTGAGCCTCCAATGAGCTCTCACAGCGCCAAGCGTCGGTATTAGCGGCGGAAAGAAGCACTACTCGGAAAAAGGCGCACATACAAAATCTAATTTACCGAACATTTTTCGACATACTGTACGCGCAGACATGTTCGTATGTACCGTTGTTCGTAACTCGAATGTTCGTAAGTAGGGGAGCGTCTGTAGTCACTTTGGATTAATTTTGGATTGACTTAATTCAAGTGAATATATTAAGTTTAAGAACTCGTAATTTATTACATTTACTCTATTCACTTTGGATTCATTTAATTCAGTTTTGTGTTACCAATGGAGGCAATTTTATTAAATTGGTCAACATTTCAGTGTGTAATCTTAAATTGGGTCAACAATTCTCTTTTTAGAGTGTGCAGGCAGCATTACTGCGCAGGGAATTCAACATTCGTCGTGAAATGATTATCAGACCGCACAGTTTTCTTTTTGAACGGTAGCGTTTCACATCACAGTCCATCATCTACACATCTTAATCTGTCCTTACATTTGCAACATTACCAGCCGTAGTCATGCGTTCCCAGTTGGGCTCCATTTTTTTCTTATAACCATTTGAATATTTTTTTTTATATTTCATCTCAAGTCAAGTGCGCATCTCCCGCGCAGGATTGCACCGAAATGAAATGAATTAATGAGCTACCATTCTAGCAGTTTTCCCAACCTGTAAGATTATTGTGATTGCAAAGGACTACATTTAAATGTAAGCATTGACCGGCATAGTAGCATTCTTCCACGACGCCTCCCTCTATGGGGAGCTGCTGTAGTGTACTTTTTTTTTTTTTTTTATAAAGACAGGTTCAAATTCGCCATACGACCGCTTTAAGATTTTCAGTTCGACAGGGATAAAAAAAATTTAAAAAAACTCAAAAAAACATGTTTGCCACGGTGACTCGTTGAATTGAGGCTCCATTGATGCGATCTTTTTAGAGTGGTAGCGCACGAGTTTAACTCCAGATGAAACTACTTGTGCTAATCAAACTAACTCAAATCAGCTGTCTTGGAGCCGAGAACGCAGGGTTTCCGATCTCAGGGTAGGTCAACTCAAAGTTCAGGGTTCGTCTCACAGTTTGTTGAAGCTGCTTTGAGAAATGGACCCCTAGGCAAGACACACGTGGCTTGGGGAGCTGATTGGGTCACACCAGGGACCGAGATGGCAAGCACGGGAGGCCATGACAAAACCTGACGAGACATTGACGAAGGGAGACACACACGGAATACAAAATAACCCAAACCAAAGCACAGGCCATGACAAATACTGTATGTATGTATTTTCATTTAAAGCAAACTCAACAAAAGACACTTTATTTCATTTTTTTGTGGAACTTATGCTAAATTTAACTTGTCAACTTGTCGTTGAGGTATTCACACTTATTCTTGGAATACTGTATTCCAAATGTACTCTCATTAAATTGCATTTTCATCAAGATATGAAGTCTTTCATCTTTTACTATTATTTGATTTCTATTCTGTGTGGCCTCTATTATATAGTTTTTTTTTTGTGTGTGTTTAAAAAAACACTTGAAAAGCCCAAGGCCTTAAATAAATGAATTGGCTCTACATTATAAATTGTTATGTGTCTAACTTGCATTATCCATCATTGATCATTTGCAGAATAATGCATTAGAATAACAAACAGCCTTTACATTAATTAATTTTTAAAAAAAATTGACACCTGTCGAACTCTAATTTTGTTTGGTGGGAAAGTGACCCAGCGAGAGTTTAGGGTCACTTTGTCTTTATAGTGTATTCCAGCTATTAAAAATGAAAATGAACAGGATGGAGTGAGTCACGACGATATGGGATGTGATTTATTCAACAATTAGTTATTCAAGTATTGATGTGGTGATATAGATTTATGGATTTGATGTGAATACATAATTTAAGTTCCATGCTGACACATTTCCTCTCCTCGCCTGCCTGCTTGTGACTCAGCCAGCAGTCACGCAAACTCTTGCTATTTCAATTCCAGTCCAAGTGAGACAGCAACTCCTCCATCTATTCTTTACAGTCAAAGGAATTCCTGAGCTGCGCCCGTGCTCGACTTCACCATCTCACCGCCCACGCACACATCTGTCTCCAAGCTCTTTGCCACTTTTCAAATGGCTTTTAGAGATGTGTTTTCCGACAACAATTCAGACACGACAACAAGGACGCAATCTGCAGGAAAATTGATGTGACAAAACTTGGAACGTATTTGGAAAGTATTTTAGCTCCCTTTAATGGACCTTATGGATTTACTATTAAGATATAGTGAATGCAAAGTAACTGAAAGAAAACCCAAGGGGGAAAAAAATGCAAACAAAACCAATGTAATAAAAGCAGACGCTGTTTTAAACAAAGCACATTGCATATACATATGTAGCGGGACCATTTCAAAAAGAGTCAGCAGTCGTAGATAAATCTACCAGAAATGCCCTGCTGCAGTTTATCCCTCCATTTTGCATTCTTAATTTGTTTACTCGGAATTGTCCACAAGTCCGTCTCATGGGTTTGCGGGTCACCATCTGGAACAATGCAGATGCCTTGTCCCTGTCTCTCAATCCGGGAGGCTTAAGACCCATGCCGGAGCTAATAATTACTCTGGCACATATGGGTGTTCCACACCAACTGGGAAACGTTGGCTCCGAAGCAGACGCTTGGCATCTGCTTTGTAAAACGTTAAAAATATGTCAACCTTATGGGCCAGAAATGATCACCTGCTAATATGTGACAGGGGATTCTGCAATCTGCTTGTTCTCACTGACATTATTGAAACAATATAGAGGTGATTCACTGATGTCAAACTCAATAGTGGCAAACTGTGCAGGCAACATTGTAACATTTGTGCCTATCAAAGTAAACCATAATAAAAGAATAAATTGAATTCCATCCTCACATTTGACGGAGAGTTACACGACTAAACATGAGTGAATGAGTCTTCTTTTATTAACTCTAGAAAACGAATGCTCAGTAAACACACACCATCACTTAGATCAGGTACTGTATAATTCACCTGATATAATATACCCGACAACAAACACTTTCAACAGAATATAACACAGCACAATATTATTGTGCATGGCAAATTGTGGAATCCTTCTTTTATTTCCCCCTAGATAAGCGTCTCATAAAATGAAGAAATGTATCATGGGGGAATGAAAATTTCTACAAAAGCAATCCTTAAAAAATAAATAATGTAGCTAGCTTGTTGTTCAGTGCCAATGTTCCTGAGACATGTGAGCCTTGTCTGATGAAGGCGCAGTCGCTCTCTCGGTCCAATGACAACTGTGGTAGAGGTAATACAAAAAAAAAGAAAGAAAAAAATAATAGGATATGCTTTAACCATGTGAATTCCCATGGAAATTATCCCTAGATAACTCAAGTATCAAAGAATAAATATTCATAACTAATGATTGCCAATGTAAACAAAACAAAACAAAAAATCGTAAAAAAACGGTAATTTACTGTGAAATAACAGAAAATCACTTTCTCGTAAAAAAAACTGTTTTTTTTCCCATAATTAAAATACGGTTTCTTAACTGTAATTTTAACGAGATTGTATGTAATATGTATGTAATCTATATGACAAAAAAAATAATGTCATCAAAACATAGCGAATAACTGTTGAAATACTAGATTTTGGGTTTAAAATTGCAACCGTTTACTGTTAGGATATTTCATTTAGATAGCATTTTTTTCCCCTTACGAGGCTCTCAAACTGTTTTACATTTTGACTAGTCATTCACCTTCTGATGACACAGCATTAGTAGTTCCGTATTTTGCTCAAGGGTACGTCAACATGTTCACCAACCTCAGGGATACCAGACTGCCACTCTACCACTAATCCACACTGACTGGTGTTTATAATTTTAGATCTCATGAAATGTATATTTGGTAGGGCTGATGCCTCAGCAGAGGCAGCATCCGTAAGTCCAATTGCTTGCTTTGCATATTATTCACCCTCTCAAGCTTTCCCGTCTTATATTGTACTGTTATATTACATACAATTGTGTTGAAATTACAGTTAAAAACTACTTTAATTATGGAAAATATGATTTTTTTTATTAGAAAGTAAATTTCTGTTATTTCAAAGTATTTTTCTGGCGCCCCAACTGCTGGAAAATTACTTTTTATTTATTTTCTTTTTTTTCTGGAGAGCTCAGTATTGTTCATTCGGTAATTTTACCGATTTGACATTTCATCATCATCTCCTTTATTTTTATTTATTTATTTTTTATTTTTTTATTTATTCATTTATTTATTTGTTTATTTATTTATTTATTTATTTATTTATTTTTTGCAGTGTAAATCTCATTAGATGTCCTTTCAAAATAAATGTTAATGAAATGAATGCTACCATCTATAGAAGGACATTACAGAAATTGTAGTTATTTTCACTTTTAAAAAATTGTCAATTCACAACGAAATGATGGTAAAATTATGAATTTTACTGTTAATTTTTTAGTCAATATATTTATTTATTTATTTATTGTTAGGGTTTTAAAGTTGAATTTTACATGAAATAACAAATAATAAAAATAACAATAACAAATATTTGTGAAATTACAATACATTTGTGACCATATTTTAACAATCAATATATGTATTTCTAGTGGAGTCTTTTTTTTTTTAAAGAACAGAAATTGATTTCATGTTATTTTTCATTCGACATGAAAAATCTGTTTATTTTTGTAAATTAAATGATATATAAATGATATTTTTAAAATGCAGGGGAAAAAATGTACAATAAAAAGTAAAATTCTGTTATATTACAGTTTGTTTGTTTTTTACAGTGTGGGTACAGCCGACTTCAATCATGGTTTATCAAAGTGGTTCTTTGCTATTCTGAGCAGGTGTAATGTTTACATCGATTTTCTGCCACCAAATTGTCACTGTGCCGGCTCATCTCCAAGACACTCCTTCTGCCTTACGCTGACACAAAAAAAATCAGGATCGGACAGTATTCGTGGCAAGGCACAAATGCGCTGTCCACGAAATAGAGCCCCAAATCTGAAATCCTCTAGAGCATGTGCATCCATTGATATGGCTTCTTCATGTTCTTTGTCAGTTGTATTTCTTTCAGTTTAAAGTTCGATTCACGTTTGATACTGTAGTAACAGTCAATTTTTACTGAATGTAACATGAATTGCATCTAGGTACAATCTCTGGGATTATTTAAAAAAAAAAAAAGGCTTTTGTTTACTATCCGATATACTGTATACCTTCCCGATATATTTCAACAATTTGTGTTTAGAAAAGTGACTTCAAAAAATCCACTGTTCTCACATGCAGTCTTTGCCCCAATTTTTTTGAGCCCTTTGCACAATGCTCTGCCTCATGTTGCCATGTGCTCACTCAGCACGTTCCCACCTGCACGCATAATCCACTGCACTTTCTGTCTGCTGACCTTGTTCTGATTCCACACAATTGCCACGTCGTCTCACCCACAAGCTGATCTTTAATCATGCATTATCGTAGCAATTTTAATCAAGGGTCATTTTTGATGTCATCTACAGACTTCCAATTTGAAAGACGTTTTCACTGTACAGTATATCACAGTCTATTGCACTTTAAAAGTATCAAAACCATGCATCATCAGTCCTGTGGGTGAAATGTCCTATTTTGAAGGGTTTGTCATCCAACTGAGAATTCAATATCAACTTGAAATAAACTGATGTCAGTTCACTGAGGTTTTGATTTATGTTTTTGTACTCACCGTTTTTCTTGTGTTTTATTTTATATCCTTGACCACTAACTTTTGTTGATTCTCCAGAGATTCCTGCAGCTGAAGCAAATTATCACTCAGTCAAGTGATGACGCTCATAAAAAGGCTGTCGGGTTGCACGGACGATACTGAGAATGTATTGATCGGACGGCCATTCACTCAGTAGCATGCACCGAGTAAACATTTTAAGATGCCCTGTGCTCAGCATGGTTTACGATAATGGCGGCGATCATGCAAGCAGTGGGAAGTCTAAGCAGATTTGCCTCACAGCAAGCACATACAGTACTGTAGTTTATTATTTACAAACAAGAAGTCCCACATACAGTATGTACTTTTTTGTTTTAGGGCCTATATTGCATGCCCCTAAATTGTTTGTATGTACAGTACATACTTGAGGCCCTGCCCGCATTATTATTATTTTAAGAATGATTTCAATAATTAATTTAAATAGTATATTAATAATTATTTTTAATAATTATTTTAATAATTATAATTATTGATGATGATTATTATTATTATTTTAATTATGGTAGTTTTTTAATACAATGGTAATTATTTTGTTATGTTGACCCAAAAAATCCTTATGTAACAGAATAATGCTGTCTGTAAAAGAGCAGGGACGTGCGGGCCAGTCAGGGTAGGCAAGTAAGGCAGTGCCGCACCCTGCTGTCCCTTTCCACTGCAAGTGAAGAGTAAAAACAAAAAAAGAAAGAAAAAAAGCTTTATTTTTCAATCCAATAATTATCGATGATTTCATCATTCAAATGTGTGTATTTTCATGTTCATATACATGGGCAGGAAGTGAAGAGAAGCATTGAACGTTCCGCGCCTCCAGTGACCAAGCCCAAAAAAACAGTTGGGGGTAAGCATTCATACAAGAGATGTTGGTCTTTGTCTTTCTATTGCCAATAAACATGTTTCATCACACATGTACTGCACATGCTGAGGTTCAGCAGTTTGTCTAATATATTTAATGATGGAACCCAGAAAGTACATTGCCACTGCTAGCATGTGGCAGTGCTATGCTCCAATGGCGCATAGAAGAAGTCCAGAGACATACATAAGCACTAGAGCAGTGGTTCTCAACCGTGGTCCTCAATTACCCCTATCCAGCCTGTTTTCCCATGTCTCCCACAGCCAACACAGGTGTTTCAAACCATCAGCTAACCAGCGAGGTCTGCATGAAGCCTGATAACGTTCCTCAGCTGTGTTGGCTCAGGGAGACATGGAAAACAGGCTGGATAGGGATACTCGAGGACCGGGGGTTGAGAACCAGTGCACTACAGCAAGCCTCGGCTTGTGGAGGATGTGCAGACCTACCCGTCATCTTGAACCAGGAGTCCCCAATGAGCCCTCAACTGACAAAATAAGTAGATACAGACTCTTGTTGTGGTTTTCTCCACGGATCCACATAATTCCCAATAGGGCAGCAGTCAATTCATCCAGCGTCAGGGTTAGGGTTGAGATGGAGATTATCCCAGATGTCTTTGTTCAAGAAGTGGGGTACACCCTGAACTGGTCAGCAACCAATCATAGGGCACATATAGAAAAGCATTCACAACTACAGGGAACTGAGATTCAATAAACCTAAAACTTATGGTTTGGAATGTGGGAGGAAGCAAATACGCAAAGAAAAAATAGGACTGTGATGATAATTAAAATTTGTAAAGGTAATACTAACTGCTGTGATTGGCTGGCAACCAGTTCAGGGTATACCCCGCCAACTGCCCAAAGCCAGCTGGGATAAGCTCCAGCGCGCACCAACCCCCCCCCCCCCCCCCGGGATCTTTGTGAGGACAAGCGGTTAAGAAAATGGATGGATGGTAATACTAACTGTGCGAGATGTTATTACTGCTATCAGCAAAGATACAGATATCAAGACACAATTCATCAACAACCAATAGGCAGAGTTGTTGAGACAAATTAGTCTATTGATTAATAATATATTAGTATGCCTATGCCTAATTGATACCCAATGCAGTAGTGATTTCTTTCCCCCTACAGATACACATGTTGGTTCTTGATTTAGGTTTGAACTGAGCAACTGATGTTTTTTCTGTTTCCAAGCAACATACTTTTATTTTTAAAACGCTGGAGTGAAGACTGTATCGAGGAAGTGATTATTTATCCCTCTGGGATGTCTACGGTTGTTTGCTAACTGTGAAACAATAAGAGCGCCAAATAGTCAGCCATAGCTGCAAGACCATTGAAGAACACTGCTGCTCTAGTTAATATATGGAAGAGCCTTTCATTCATTGATTGCGGCTGTCATTTAAAATGGCTGACCTTTTACAATGTCATTGGTAGTAATGAAGGGTAGCCACAGGAAGGAGCAGTGACCCGAAGTACTGTAACTCGACTGCTGGTTCCTGCCACTGGGGTCAGACTATACAGAATACCAAAACATATTGTGGTGAATGATACGATAAGATTCACACATTTAGATGAAATATTACTGATAGGAGAGCATTACTGATTGTTTAGGGGTACTTTTGCCCGATTGCAGTGGAGGCAGAGTGGGTTCAGTAAATCAAGTGAATGTTTGTCCGTCTCTATTTGTGCCCTGTTCATTATTGGCAGCCAGCCTGAACGCAGATTCTGGAACAATGTGTTTTGCAACAAAAACTTTTGCACCACCATTACCAGGACTTGTCTGACACACTTTAAATGTGGGGGTTTTATGCACAAACAGTATCACATTTCTAAATAGTTTATATAGTAAGGTAGGAAAATGTCACTTCCAACACAGCCTATATTTTTGGGAAATATTAATCCTCATTTCTCAAGATTCTCATGGATATTTGGATTTCTTTATTTCGCAATTTTTGTTCATATTTTTCCACGAGTAGACATTTAGAGATTAAGTGAATATTATTCGTGCGTGACTAAGTAAATTTATTTACAAGGTATGAAAAACATGTTTACTAAATTGAGGAATGCAACCTTGAGAAACGGAGGTTAAGCTCATTTCAAAGAAGGGTTAGATTAGTTCTTGTATTTTGAAAGAACTGTTCACAAGGCTGACTCACATATTCAAGCGAGGGAAGCCGCATTCACACGTGAGAAAGCATCAAAGCTCATGGCTGTGTTGACCTGCAAAGACCCTTCAATTGCTGTATTTTCGAACTGTGTGCCTTGAATACATTTTTAGGGAGAAGGGAACAAGAAGTAAATACACAAGTAGTCTGTGTCTTTTGTACAATGTGACCATAAAGTTTCGTGTTTCTTTCAAATATGAAGATAAATAATATGTTGGGTTTGGAGGGGTGATTGTGTCTAATTTTGAAATGAGGGAGAGAGAGAGAGAGAGAGAGAGAGAGAGAGAGAGAGAGAGAGAAATAAACAACATCATAAATAAAATAAAAAATAAAATAAATATTATTTTATTTTATTGTATTTTATTTTAATTTTTTTTCCTGGAGAGCTCAGTATTGTTCATTCGGTCATTTTTTTTTTTTTAATATATATATTTTTATAAATTTTTATTTTATGTATGTGTATGTGCGTGTGTGCGTGCGTGTGAGTGTGTATTAATAAATAAATAATAAATAGACAAAAACATTGAAATATAAATAAACTGCAACCCGTGGGAATCCACCACCAGTGCTGCATCAAGTTTTATTTCATTACCTACAGCGTTGTCCCCTCTTGATCCCCCATGTGGGTCTGAAGGCTCCTGGCAGAGAGTCATGGATGTTGCCTGAACCTCTCTCTGATGTCTAAATCCTTCTCCATCTTTATCATGCATCTTCTTCCCCCTGCCCATGTGCAAGAGGGTCCTGTAAATACATTAGTATTCCGTGTACCTATATAAAGGGAGAAACTCACCGGAGAGTGCTGTGGCGTTGAACTGCACTGCGTCATAGTGAAAGCTGACCTTGTTGGAGTTCTAAATACAGAAACCAAAACACCCCCATATTGTAATGTAGTGCGCGTCTGCATTTATTCATGTTTATCTTTAATCCTCATTAGGGTCATAGGTAAACTAGAGCTTAACCCACAAGAATTTGGGGGAGAATTACTATTATACAGCAAATTACTGTACTTTTGTTTTTTACCCACAATGCACTGCGGTATACAGGAAAAAACAAGATAATGCTGTAATTTTTTTACTGTAGATTTTACAGAAATTTGTTACAGTGAAGTTCTTTCATAATTGTAAGAAAATAATTTTAAATTCATGCGAAGAGTAAATTTCAAGAAAACAGTCAGATAAAAAAAAAATTGGCTTTTAAAATTCTATTTTCTTATGAATTTATGGGAAAGTACCCTCCATGTTCACTTTTGGAGAATTTTTTGCGTACGTAGCCGTGTGTCGTGATATATATATATATATATATATATATATATATATATATTATTATTTTTTTTTTTTTTTTCAGATGTAAACCATGAACTTTTGCTCGATAAAGGTTGGAAAACATTTTAGGACACACAAATTCCATACAGGAACGCCTGTGATTCAAACTTTCTCGACTGTGAGGCAGACTTTTGGATTCAGCTCTCATTTTGAATTCTGTTGATATTGAATAAAAGACAAGTGAAGAGCAATGAACTGCTTCTCCTCCTGCAGTGAAGTGGAATAGGCACGATGAGCAGAGTTTGACAGCAGACAATGAAAAAGGCAAAAACAAAAACAAATAATTTTTCCACTAATTGCACTTTTAATTTGACATTTATGACCAGTAAGATATTGAAGTGTTTTGTGTGTTTTAGTAAGCATGAGCTCTATTGCTTATTATTCATTTACTATAACTGCTGAATACTGAGAAGTACATTTGAGTTACTCATATGGTGAATCAGCCAGTTCAAGGAAATCCTTTCCCACATTACTTGTATTGTGTGTGTGTGTGTGTGCGTGTGTGTGTGTGTGTGTGTGTGTGTGTGTGTGTGTGTGTGTGTGTGTGTGTGTAAGCCCTTAAAGTGCTGTATAGCTTGTTCAAATGCGCACATTTGGTGCATTGTGTCTCACTGCACTCACAATGTGCTGCTGCTGTCTTGGAGAAACAGCAGGGGTCTTCCATGCAACCCTCGTGTTTCAGCCCCTCCTCCGCATGAGCAATGTCTGAGGGTGGCATGCAATCTCATGCAGCACATTACAGTTTTATGAACATCATCTTTTTTCACTCTCACTGTGCAAAAAAAAGGGAAGACTTCTACAATTCTACGACATAACTAAGAAAAATAGTAAACGTTTTTTTTTTTTACTTTTTCCCCAAAGAAGTCCGCCTTGTCATGTTCTTTAATATCTAGCGGTTATATTTTGGTGTATTCAAAACCAAATGCATCATTATAAACCAAACAAGTTCAAGATTGCATATTCTGTATGACAGAAATATTAGTACTGTCAAAGTTAAAGCGTTAACTGATTAATTAATCACAAAAAAATGATCGCATTAATCATGAATTAACACAGATTAATCGCACTATTAATTTTGACCATAGATTATCCATTAGCGTGACAGCGGATGGCTACGTTTAAGGTAGCGCAGGTTGTATTTTAGCAATAAACATAATTACGTGCATTAAAGTAAAGCATTTAATAAATGTTTGCGTATCACATTTAGAATATTTGTTCATGTCAAAATATAAATTATGCAAGTAATTAACTGATTAGAAAAAGAGGAGGATGAGCGTGTGCAGTGGGTAAAATTTTTTTGAAGATGTCCTCAAAACTTTAAATGTCAAAACAATTAACACATAACCGTTGCTCTTCATATTTGGCGGGGAAAAAATGGTGATAAAAAAGCCTTTTTTTAATTAAGCGATTAATCCTGATCAATCGAAATTCTAAAATATGATTAATCTGATTTAAATGTAATCGTTTGACAGCTCTAATAAATATAAAACATGAGCAAAAATACAACCCTATACTGGATAATGAAAAGTGTACATACATACACATCTGTATATATGCACACATACTGTATCAGATATTCCGATATCTTGTAATAATCACAAGAAGAACCCTCCTAATCAAAGCTTAATTATTTTTCTTCAACAAAGGCATATAGATTACGAAACAGGAAAACGGGAGGGCTGTGTGATGCTGCAGCTGTAATTAAAGGAAGTTGAGATTTTACCCATTTAATTATGACTTGACTCCTGGATGCCTTAAGATTATTTGGCACAAGCATGTGGGTAAGAACAGCTGGAAAGAGAGAAGCAAATTAATTGAGAATACTGCAGCATGTATCATGTTTTCCAAAGGGTTCAAGTTCAAGATAATGTAAGCACAAAAATACTTCCATTTATGTTTTGTTGTACTGGTCTTGACCCCAGTCTTAATTGGAGTTTGATTTTTAAAGGGAACATAAATTCATATTTTAATTATGCATGGTCAGCTCTTGAGAGTTCTGGTTTTAGCAAGACAAGTAATATTAGGTGTAAAGTTTATAATAATTCTTGATCAATAGGGTAATATGACAAAAGCACGTCAACGATGCCTGTTAACTTTAAAAGTGTGAAATAACATCATTCTGCATGGACACTGCAAAGTGGGGGCCACAGCACTCTGAAGGCCATCACCTAAATAAATGATGGGAAACTCCCAAACCTTAATTGAAGGTAGTGCTCTTAAAGTCCATTATCTTCCTACAAGGAGTACCATCAATTTATAATAGCATTTACCTGCTAAATGTGAAGTTTAACTCTGAGTGCAAGCTCGAGTTGGCAAGTAATCAGGCCACCTGGAGACATGGGCTCTTTGAAGAAATAGTTGGACATTTTGACGGTTGCCGTCTAAACGCTGCAGAATATACCAAATTTCATTTACTGTAATAAGACAGTTTTCCGGGCATTGTTGTCATGTTCAAGGCAGTGCTAATCGAGTCTCTGTGAAGATGAATCATTATACAGACGCTCCCCTACTTACGAACATTCGAGTTACGAACAACGGTACATACGAACATGTCTGCGCGCATGCGCGCATGTCAAAAAATGTTCGGAAAGAGATGCTGTAAGTTAGATTTTGTATTGCGCACCTTTTTCCGAGTAGTGCTTCTTTCCGCCGCTAATACCGACGCTTGGCGCTGTGAGAGCTCACCCAGCATTGGAGGCTCAGCAACGTGTCGAGGAGGAGGAAGAAGAAGAAACGCCTGTCGCTCATAGATAAAGCCATCGCACTCTTCGAGCAGCAAGACCCAAATATTGAACGTTGCACAAAGGTTGCAAATCAATTGAATGATGCCATACAGTGCTACCGCATCATTTATGATGAAAAAAGAAGAAAACTGTGCAATCGTCGTTAGATCGCTTCTTTCGGCCAGTTTCTAGTAAATCCTACAAGGAAGATACTCATCAACCCTCATCTTCTTCTCCGCGACCCTCAACTTCTTCCTACATTGAAGTTACGGAGGAGGAAGTAACTTTTGAAGCCCATTCCAGCGACGACGAAGAACCTCTCATGATATAAAATCCTCCTCTTCCTCCTCCTCCATCATCTCCTTAAGCATCGAGTACATCTTCCAAAAGTAAGTTAAACTTAATTTTATTTATCTTATTACGTACATGTACATACTGTGTGTGTCTCTCGCTCTCTCTCTCTCTAACATACGTAGTACAGTATTGTACGTATTCTCTTTAAACATCAATTATAATAAAAAATATAGCACTGAAGCAACTTACGAACAAATTCACCTTACGAACGATCGCTCGGAACGTAACTCGTTCGTAAGTTGGGGAGCGTCTGTACTCAAATGTTGAATGTGAGAATCCGTGAGATTCTCACATTCAAGCTGTCTTAAAACTAAAACCAAAGGTCAATCTTAAACTGTTGCTGATTCTGGTCGTTCTGATTTTAAAACAATTTCCTCGGACCGAAAATATCACCTAATGCAAAATCAGTGGTGGTGTCAGGAAAAAAAAAACACAGAAAAAGCAACAACAACAAACTTGAGATAAGACGATGTCTGGCGTGATTGAATTAGACTTTATCTGGGGAAACTTCAGAGGTTCCAGTTTAAATATTAAATTAAAAATGTCTTTCATTTAAAAAATAAAAAAACACTGTAAGTGGGCTGCTCTTTTGCCTTTATTTTTCCGATATGTAGCTCATCTTCATATAATCCATACACATGCAACATTTGGATAGAAGGTTAGTCAAAGTGATGCTTTTCAAATCCGCTTTTCAAATCGTCTGCACAACAAGAAAAAACAGATTCCAACACTCAACATGGATAACCTATTTAGAAATTAATCCCCGTCGCATAAAAAGCCATTAATGTGTCACGAGTGGTCTGAAGCGTTCTGGCTGTCTAGACTCTGTATGCATCATATTAACTAGACTTGTGCTTGTTTCCTACATTTGTCTGTTCTCTGCTGACATCCTGTGTAATTGACGCCGTGTGATTAAAATGTACTGCGGCATGCTTGTCCCGCCCTCTCGACTCGCTAAACAAACGCTCGTGAGCTTTCAATCCATTAATGCCACTGAAGCGGACAAATGTTGCGTGACGGTTTCAGAAATAGGCTCTTAAAATGGAATTGGTATTCAGGTACACCATTATGTTATTAGATGGATTCGTGCAGCAGCGGTTACACTTACTTATTGTTACTTCCTTCCTTTGAAGTTTAATTTATGCAACACTTTCCTCCTCCCAAAGTTTTTTAGGCTCCAACAGTTTTATGAGTGTCAGTGGAGAGCATTAGTATCACACGATGGCCTACATTCGGTCTTGGGGCTTCATCAACCTCACAAATTACACTTGCATAGCGAAACTGGAACGCCTGTTGGCTTTATTGCTCAAATCTAATATGTCCTCGTGTGAATCAGCGTGCTAATAAGCCTCCAGAAATTATTTACATTTTGTAGTTATTAAAGACACGCATCTGTCAACATTCTCATTTGTTGTTCTGTCTATTGAAACTAATTCATCACAGTGAAATGGGTTCAATAGTCCTGCAGGAGGTCTCCAAGCAGCCATTGTTTCCCCTCATTGGACTCTGCAATAAGAAATGGAAGTCTGTAATAAGTAATGGATCTATAATTAAAGATTTGAGGCTGGTTGGCAACAACGACTTGCCATGATGAAAGTTCTGACAGCCTTACTGGGAGGGATATTGTTTTCTTGGTGGCTGGAGAGTTTCATCCGGTCCAATTTTGAGAGCATTCATCGAAAGACACAACTGAGACTCGTAAGTGAACAAAGAGTAGTATTTCACAGACAGTTATATTTGCTCTTTTTTCCAAGTCAGTTTTGATTCAAAGGAGGGGGGCTAGCATAAGTAATTGATAGCCTCAAGTTGCTTATGTTTGTATTCATGTTATGTTAGTAAGCAAGCAATGTTATGATTCGTTATGGGCCAATGAGGAAAACAATACAATTCAGTGCACAGCCAAAAAATTTCCACTTTGGCCAACAGTGATCAATTGTTAATGTGTGAATCTACAAATTAATGAGACAAGTTCAACATGTGATTTCTAACTCTAACACAACATTTAGATATGTCAGAGTAAATCCCAAAGAGCTAACAATTCATGTGTGGTATCTTAGGCTGGTCCACTAACAGCAACATACAGACGCTCCCCTACTTACGAACATTCGAGTTGCGAACAACGGTACATACGAACATTTCTGCGCGTACAGTATGTCGAAAAATGTTCGGAAAGAGATGCTGTAAGTTAGATTTTGTATTGCGCGTAGTGCTTCTTTCCGCCGCTAATACCGACGATTGGCGCTGTGAGAGCTCATTGGAGGCTCAGCAACGTGTCGAGGAGGAGGAGGAAGAAACGCCGGTCCCCATGAAGGAGGAAATAACTTTTGAAGCCGATTCCAGCGACGACAAAGAATCTCTCATGATATAAAATCCTCCTCTTCCTCCTCCTCCATCATCTCCTTAACTCATTCACTGCCAATGACGGCTATAGACGTCAAAAATTCATTTGAACTATTTCTATTAGTTAAAAAAAAAATTCCCACTTTTGTCAACTAGTGTATGAAAGCCTAGAATTTTTTTTATTGGACATTTAGAACAGATACAACATTTGTGATTAATCGTGAGTTAACTACTGAAGTCATGCGATCAATTACGATTACAAATTTTAATCGCCTGATGCCACTCATTCTCAATATTTTTTATAATAATAATTTCAGGCGATTTTAATTTTTAATATTAATTAATCGCTTGATTAATCACAAATGTTATATCTGTTCTAAATATACAACGAAAAAATATTCTAGGTTTTCATACTCTTGTTAACAAAAAAATGTTAAACTAATAGAACTGCTTCAAATGAATTTTTGACGTTTATAGCCGTCAATGGCAGTGAATGAGTTAAGCATCGAGTACATCTTCCAAAAGTAAGTTAAACTTCATTTTATTTATCTTATTACGTACATGTACATACTGTGTGTGTGTGTCTCACTCTCTCTCTCTAACATACGTAGTACAGTACAGTACTGTACGTATTCTCTCCATTTTATTAATTTTTTTTCAGTACAAACCAATGCAGGTTACTTGTACAAGCCTTAAACATACTTATATAAACCTTCAATATACTTATATAGGCTTTAAACATAAATTATAATACAAAATATAGCACTGAAGCAACTTACAAACAAATTCACCTTACGAACGATCGTCCGGAACGTAACTCGTTCGTAAGGTGGGGAGCGTCTGTAGCTCATACTGTTGCTCTGGAATCATCTAAAAAATTATTGTTTTAAATATATAGAAGAATATCATTTATAGATCTGTCACGTCAGTTGCGGAATTTGGACCCAAAAACAGACAGGGCACGGATGTTACATAACAGAGAGTCTTTATATCCAAAAATACAAAATAACAAGTAGAGAGAGCAGGGCTGGATGCAGATAGCATTGAAGAAAACACTTAGTTAGGGTCATGCTCAATTCTATATGACAGAATAAAGGTCCATATAACAAAGTAAGGGTGACATAGCAACTGCATCGCAACCGACAACATCACAAGGACCCAACCCAAAACACAGTCACAACAATATTCCTTTATTGTCATTTAGATATTGGCTTATATTAGCATAAATAAGTTGCTTTTGACATAACACATTTAACTTTACTTTTAACTCATTTGCTCCCAAAAGCGTATGAATATGTTCTATTTTAAATGTTGTAAGTGTCCCAAAGGCGTATTTATACATTTTTATGTGGGGTTTTTTAATGCTACAGAAGGCTTTGATGCAGCCTCTCAACTGCAGAGAACGGTTGAAGAAATGGTAGTTATTATACAAACGGCCAGCAGGTGGCAGCAGGGCAAAAGAGATCAACCAGGGCCATGTTGAAAAAAA
Source organism: Vanacampus margaritifer (assembly GCF_051991255.1). Lineage (NCBI taxonomy): Eukaryota > Metazoa > Chordata > Actinopteri > Syngnathiformes > Syngnathidae > Vanacampus > Vanacampus margaritifer. The sequence goes on along the minus strand of NC_135433.1, from coordinate 9,912,931 downwards.
GCTCATTTACCCACAGTTCTAAACAGATTTGTGAATAATGATTCAACTTAGCTATATTCGAATGCTAATTGCTGCAAAACGGAAATGGATACAAATGCACTTTTTTCCTGATGAAAAAAGAGACTATAATCTTTCTTTTGGCAGATTCCATGTTTTTATAGCAATAGAACACAATATTCTGTGAGCCTTGTAAAATCTGTCAAAATCCAGTAAAATAGCAGGGAGCGAAGGGGGGTTGCTTCAGTCAAAATGGCTGGGAGTGATGGAGTTTTTATTTGTTGTGTGTAGATTTTCCCCAATTTTGAATATTATGTCATTTGTTATGATTGGGGCTAATAGTAGTTTGCTCTCTTAACAGTTGAGCTGGTGGTAAATTGAGGTAAATTGTACAGTGTAGTTTTATGAATATGGGAGCTCAACATCTGGCAGCTGTTCCCAGCCAATAATATAATCCATTTTAAATGAGAGGGACGATTTCAAAGGAATGATTAAAAAGATAGAAAATACAAGCTTAAGGCTGATGAGTAGGAAAATGAAAGCACTTATACGAAACAGGCCCTTTGAAACTATACCTTAACATGTAATCGATAAGCATCACTTAGTTTTATACAATTTCATGTGATGCTGATGATTCGAAGTTTGAAATGATGACTGAAAATAAATGTCTGGCAACTTGTTCTGTCTCGGTAATTCAAATAAGAGACATGTAATGAGCTAAATTATGTTTAAATGAAAAAAATATATATTTTCTTTCTCATTTCAATGACACAGATATATCACATTCTATATGACAGATCAATCTATTTTTTCTCCACAGATTTTTTCATCTTCCCTCTCATCTTCCTATAACAAAACCCTTAACTGTACATTCAGCTTGCATGAGTATTAATTTACTAGGCATGCCGCTGTCACATATCGGCGCCATCAATAATTAGTTACCGAAATGCCATCTGGGTCCTAATTACGGGCTTGGGTTCACCTCCATCAACTAGTCAAATGTATATCGCACATGTAAATCTAAGCAAGGGGCACAACAGCGCCAGCCACACGTCTTCATAATGAGGTGACACAGTTCAAATGTACGGTGTCATCCAGCCGTCTTGCAAATCTAAAATCTGAAATAACAAGCAATTATAACTGAAGGGTGGTGCTTGCTGTGAATATAAATAATAAATGATGACAAAATGAGTTTAACTATAGCAGTCAAATTGCATTATGTGCCTTTCACTGCCATATGTTTGGCTAGAATTGCACTCAAGCGTGAATAATACTTATTTTGAATTAGCAAATAATGTATAGCTATACGCACAAACTTTTTATTATCTTTACTTTGTCATTACAATTCATGCATTAGTCACACACAAAAATACGGAGAACATTGTGTTTCTCTGATCAAAATGGTGCCTTTTTTTTTTTTACCATTAAGTATATGCATCTAACTTAAATTATGCAACACTAAGCATTCTGTGTTTGTGGGAGTGCGCTGTTAGGTCATAAAACAGCCTCCATAAGGCTGATGACTTGCTGAGCACATAATCATCAGCTGGTCCCTGACTTTTACGGCTTGTCTAAACCTTTGGCGCAACCCTGAGTCACGGGTGTTTTATGGTATCTCATCCCACATACAAGAAACATGATGGTGGTGGAGGATGCAGCGAGGAGTGCGACATTAGTGAGAATAAACTGCTGGTTGTGCTTGGAAAAGTCTTGCTTGGATATTATATTCTTGGAGAAAAAAAGCTACCCTATAAATTGACCATGACAATTCAATCATTGACTGGTGAAGTGTGTATGAATCCACATTGCTTCCTATGGATGTGGCTGCATGTCTATAAAAGAAACATGCCCAATTTTAGTCTTTCCAAATTCCCCCCATTCCAAATTATGCTTATGATCACTTCCTTGCTGGGAATTCAGATAGTCTGACCCAGATACAGTGCAGACTGATTAAATATTTTGGTCTCTGATCTTGGGCAATTCCGTGCAGTTGTCGCAGCTTCAGTTATGATGCTCTTTAATAATATTATTATTATGCTGTGTATGGCCTGAAACCTCTTTTTTTGATGCTGCTGCTGCATCGTCATCATGTTCCCGTTGGCAGGTTATGACTTGAAGGATTAAAGGATCATCAGAAATTAGAACGCAGCAGCTGTCTGGACTTTTAAGTGCCATTACATGGTAACTATTCCCGAACTGTGCCAGGCCAATGCGGACACACACTACTGTCATCTTTGGGGAAATGAATTGTGGTTTGTGACTTTCTATCAGTTTATGTCAGATTTAACACATCTGAAAAAAAATTTCATTTGACTATTCATTTCTTCCCTCGAAGAAGTGATGTTTGAATAATTGGTCATAACCTCTGCCAAAATTAGACTTATGACGCTTCCTGAAGTTCACTGACACTGGCTCGACTGGAGCTTGTACACATTTCTTACATAAATACAATGAAATCAACAAGTTCTTATTTGGTTAATATTTATAACTTAATATTTTGAGTTCAACCACTTAAATGGGTCAATCATCACTGATATTTTTACTGTATCTTTCCGTAAGGAATTACTTGAACAAGGACTAAAGCCAAAAATGTCAAACGCTAAATATTTGAGTTTATATTGGGGAAAAAAAACATAATTAAAAAAATTTAACTACTTTTAGGGAACCCATTGAACCAGATGTTCAATGGGTTCATGGTAAGACAAGATGTTAATAACTTTTTTCTTCTTTTTTTCTACGCCAACCGAAACTCACACAATCAATTTAACACTTGAATCTGTGTGTGCTGTGATGTACGTCTTCCCTTGGATCCACAAGTTGTTCACAGGTTGCATAAGACAATGTGTCATTCATGCACATATTCTCACCTTTGGCTATTTTAGATTCTTGAAATAACCTTGCACGCATGCTTTCGTAATGTGGGAGGAAGCCAAAGAGTCACACAAACGAAGGGAAAACATGCGCACTTGAAGTTGTATCATTTTCAAATCCTTATTTAAATAAATACATTTGAGTTCCATCACAAAGCAATGACTTGATTGTTTTGTGAAGAAATTATTCATTCCCCCATTTTAGTCAATGTAAGAATTTGATGTTCTATCGAAGACTTGTCCTCCCATGTCAATTGGTGTCACACAATGTAATTTTGAGCTGTAACCTTTATCTGGGTGACCACTGTGCTCTCTCATAACCCTGTCATAAATCACACATGACGCCCGTCACATGGTGTAGAGGGGATGTTGAGGTCAGGTGACACTAGAGCATGGATTATTGCTGCGGCAGGTCCAGTTCTCATCAAATTACATTCAAGATGATAATCCCATCAAGGGTACAGAGGAATGTGTGCTCGGTGGGGTGTGAGGGTGTGAGTGTCACACTGGGTTATCATGCTATCTATGTGCCTACAGAGCTCAACATAAATGAGTACACCCCTATTTGGAAGGGTTAGGGTTAGTTGTTAGTATGTTTGTGGTAATCCCTTCACTAAAACAAAGCCAAAACAAACTATTTATTCATTCATTCAAAAAAAAAAAAAGTAAGTCTCTGAATAACCTCGTGTGTCGCAGGATGACGATTTCTAATCCATTGAGAAAAGGATCTTGGGATTGAAAATGAGCAAATCACAATGCAGGCAGAAGAGAGCACATGTGCCACGCAGCTGTGACTCTGTTGCAACATCTGGAGGGAACAGAGGGCACGGCTGCGCCATCCTTTCTGCCCCGCGCCGGGACACTCTGTTTAATGTGAATTAGTTGAACGGAGACAGAGCGTAGTCATGTGCGTCAGAGATCGGTACAGCAGCATACATTATGAATTGGGATCAATTCAACTGTAAAGGATGAACAGAACCCACTAAAGCTTTTAATCCGTTATCTGTTACTACATCTGGAGAGTGAAGCCTGTTTCTTGAGGTTAAATTAATAGCAATTTGAAATGTGCTAAAACGATTGGGGTTGAATTTGTTCATGTAAATACAAGTACAAAGGGTCTGACTTATATATATCATTATCTACATGACAGGTAGCAGTTAATCAACTGAGATTTTCGTTAGCAGTCGGTTTAGAAAGAAAAGACTACTAAAAACTATAACACTTTGAGTCAACCTTAAACCAGGAGAAACCAAAAACGGCAATTTTCTTCAAACATTAACTTTGCATCATCAAAGAGAGCGAGGTTGAGGGAAGGTGGACCCAGAGGTGGGGTCAAAAAAGGATTTTCTTTAATTAAACAAAAACAAGGAGGCAGCAAGGTACGGGTAAAAACAAACAAAACAACAAAGTCCTAATCAAAAAAGGATACTCCTCCAGTGATGACGTAATGACGACGCATTGTCGCAGATTGGTGACGTATGAGCCGATTCTCGCGTGACTGCGCGCGAACCGTCAGTCTATCAACAACAATGGCGGATAGACGTTGTAGTAAAGGCTCAGCATTATATTGAATTTAGATACGTGAGTTCACGTTCGCGCACTGATGTCTCGCGTTGTTATACAGTACGCATTTTTTTTCCTGTTCCGGTTTGAGTCAGTTGCGATCCAGTTCAACTACTTACCTCATTGATGTTCCTTTACGAACTGAGTTGATGACACCAAAGTAAGTACTCATGTTGTGCCTTTATTCTTTAAGTCTGCCGCAGTCCGTCGGCTTGTGAGCCAGTTAGCCACATTAGCCCGCTAGCATTGTGCCGCCGTCATTCGCGGTCATTAATATTCCAGTATATGCGTGTGCAGTGATCTTTTACAGCCAATAGATGGCGTCATTGCACTGTTTTTCCTTACAGCCTTTTTGTATTGTTGAGATGCAATGTGTTGTTGCGCCAGCATTTTGGACATTACTATATAGCTTGGTGATATATTTTGAGCCTTTGTTTATACAGTGGTACTTCGGAGTTTGAACATAATTCTTTCCTGCGAAGTGTTCAAAGTCAGAATTGTTCAACCTCCAAAACTTTTTTTCCCATAGGAAATAATGTAAATGCAATTAACTCTTTGACTGCCAGACGTTTTCAGAAAAGGGATGCCGTGGGTGCCAGCCCATTTAAGCATTTTGACTGATCTTTCAAGGTCCACAAAAATGTTTGTGTTTGGACTATGGAAACACACATACTACCAAATGAAAGATTGGACTCTCATCTTTCATCAGAAAGAAAAAACTACCTTATTCCGTTTTTCAGTAATCAACAATAGAAAATGGTTAGTTTCACCCAAATGCTCTGTTTTGAAACAAAATACGGAGAAATCAAGCTTTTTGTGAAACGATATTATTTCATGCACTCTAGTGAATTTGTGAATTTGACACCTTTTTTTCCCCATGAATGATGCCACAAACACCTAAACAGTGCTTTACTTCTGTAAAACACTGCCACCAACAATGAAAAAGTGTTTTTTGATAGTAAAATACGTTTATTTACATTCAACAGTGTAACAACTTGACAAAACAATTTCGCAAACTATTTACAAATGTGTGCAACTGTGATACTATTTCCAATTGTGTGGATGTTTCAAATACAGTTTTTCTCCCCTGCGTGCAAGGAGACGCAACAGGATTTGCACAACAGATTAGTTTCACTGCGATTGCAGACGCTACACTTTTTTGCTGGCTTTTTTTCCGGGGAATAGCAAGTATATACTGCAGTGTGTGTTTGGCCATGTTGCCATCAAGTCTACTCTCAGGATCATGATACGGTGACATTACGGTGGTGTTACGTCTGGCTTCCTCATGTCCTTCTGTTCCTATACCGGGTGGTAGATGTTCTGATACATCATATCCACTCCATTCATGGTGGCATCGTAGTCCAGAACCAGTGTCTTCTCCGTGATCAGACTGTACCCACTCCTCCGATGAATATGCGTTGGACGCGTCCGATTGAACGTCCGCCTGAGCGTCCGCCTGAGCGTCCGCCTGAGCGTGCTTGGTTGTGCTCCGCGTTTTCCGGCATTAGCATCGCTAGCCGGTGAGGCTTTATGACGTGATCATAACCGCCGCATCAACGCGTCCAACTTCGGCGTCAACCTCGGAGTCACCATCATCATCATCGTCGTCATCAATGTGCTCTTTAGCACTGGTTGATGCTTTTCGTCTTTGAAAAAAATGCTCAAGCGTGAGCTGCTTGCAACCGGTCACCATTATGGCTTCCTTAGCCATTGTCCCCTCAACACTCTAGCTCCGCCTCACGTCTTCTACTGACGCCTACCCAATCTTGTCCAAAGAGAGTCATCGCTGCCATCTAGGGGCCAAAAATAGTCATTAGGCTAACTAGATCTGCTTGATACTTTCAGCACAGCTGGCCAAGGCTTTCCTCCACCCGTTTCCAAAAAAAAACAAAAAAACTTGGTGAACGTCTTTTAACGTCTTTGGCGCTCCTCCGTAGGATTTTACTAAACGTTATTTAACGTTTTTTGGCAGTCAAAGAGTCCATTCCCAAGCACGAAAAACAGAAAATTCCAATTTTAATTTCTATTGATGTTTTTTTACATTTACTGTACAGTACAGTACAGCATTCAAACCTTACCTGTTGTGGTGTGATGGCATCAGTGGATGGTAAATGCTATGTTAATGCTAGCTTTAGTTCAGTGCTGAGTTTGTGTAGTTTACATTGGGCATATTGTTGGACTACTAACCGGTCCTTGTGTGCGTTGTTTAACGTCAGGCACGTTGTTGAACAGCTAAGGGGGGTCCTCAAGACAGTATTTACAGAAGTAGTCACGGTAGTTACAACTGCGCGATAATCTCCTTCCTAATTCCACAGTGGTTTGTAGCACTATGTTTTTCTTTGCTGCCACTGGCACTGTTGTCTTTCTTTGGGCCCATGGCGAAGAAAATTGTCGTGGAAAAATCTAAATGCACTCGCGAATGTATGGAGCACCTCCGGGAGTAGTCACGATCTGACTGGAAATGAGCAGTGCATCGTCTCAACTACCGCAACGTAAGCATTTGGCATTGCTCGGCTTTGCTCGGCTTCACTCGGCTGCCCGATTTCAAGTTACGTTCAGCTTAGCTTGCTTTGCTTGGGTGTTCAAACTCCGAGGCATTTTTGACTCAGATTTTTGGGTTGAAGTCCAATTTGTACGAGTTCCGAGACAATCAAACTCCGAGGTTCCAATCTATTGAGAGCTAGTAGTAATTATTATTTTCCTCTGCTTGTTTTGCAGACTCAATTTCAGACTCATTCAATTTGCAGCTCAATATAAATCAAAGTCAATTTCCAGATTAATTCCAATTTCCTTTCAAGACAATTTAAAGTCCATTCAAAAACACGCAAGTCTTGAAATGCTTCTGTGTGTACGAGATTTGTTTGAGTAACAAAGCCGGCTTTGCTTCCATCTGGACGGGGACTAAATGCACCATTACTAATTGACAAGACGAGACACACCTGGGCAAGACACAAGTGGCAGGGGGCACTGATTGGTTGACACACGAGGAAGGTCAGACAAACACAGGTGGATCACATAAAGCTTGGTGAGACAAGGGAAGCACTCAGGGACAACATAACAAAACAGACACAGAAGGACGCAAACACCCAAAATTAATTTTCCTTTTCCATTTTAATAATAATAATAACTCTTTGACCGCCAAAAACGTTAAATAACGTTTAGTAAAATCCTACGGAGGAGCGCCAAAGACGTTAAAAGACGTTCACCAAGTTTTTTGGGTTTTTTTTTGTAAACGGGTGGAGGAAAGAAAGCCTTGGCCAGCTATGCTGAAAGTATCAAGCAGATCTAGTTAGTATAATGACTATTTTTGGCCCCTAGATGGCAGCGATGACTCTCTTTGGACAAGATCGGGTAGGCGTCAGTAGAAGACGTGAGGCGGAGCTAGAGTGTTGAGGGGACAATGGCTGAAAAAGCGAAAATGGCGACCAGTGGCAAGCAGCTCACACTTGATCGTTTTTTTCAAAGAAGAGAAGCATCAACCAGTGCTAAAGAGCACATTGATGACGACGATGATGATGATGGTGACTCCGAGGTTGACGAAGTTGGAAGCGTTGACGCGGCGGCTATGATCACGTCATAAAGCCTCACCGGCTAGCGATGCTAACGCCGGAAAACGCGGAGCACAATCGAGCACTTCTGCACAGGCGGACGTTCAATCGGACGACGAAGAGTGCCCCGAGTCCAATGCATATTCATCGGAGGAGTGGGTACAGTCTGAGCACGGAGAAGACACTGGTTATGGACTACGATGCCACCATGAATGGAGCGGATAAGATGGATCAGAACATCTCTTACCAGCCGGTATAGGAACTGAAGGACATGAGGAAGAAAGATGTAAGACCACCGTAATGTCACCGTATCACGATCCTGAGAGTAGACTTGATGGCAACATGGCCAAACACACACTGCAGTGTATACTTGCTATTCCCCGGAAAAAAAAGTTAAGCGTCTGCAATCGCAGTGAAACTAATCTGTTGTGCAAATCCTGCTGCGTCCACTTGTACGCAGGGGAGTGTTACAAAAAGAAAAACTGTATTTGAAACATCCACACAATTGTAAATAGTACCACGGTTGCACACATTTGTAAATAGTTTGCCAAATTGTTTTGTCAAATTGTTACACTGTTGAACGTAAATAAACTTATTTTGCTATCAAAAAACACTTTTTCATTGTTGGTGGTAGTGTTTTACAGAAGCAAAGCACTGTTTAGGTGTTTGTGGCATCATTCATAAAAAAAAAAAAGGTGTCAAATTCACTAGAGTGCATGAAATAATATTGTTTCACAAAAAGCTTGATTTTTCCGTATTTTGTTTCAAAACAGAGCATTTGGGTGAAACTAACCCTTTTCTATTGTTGATTACTGAAAAACGGAATAAGGTAGGGTTTTTTTCTGATGAAAGATGAGAGTCCAATCTTTCATTTGGTAGTATGTGTGTTTCCATAGTCCAAACACAAAATTTTCTGTGGACCTTGAAAGATCAGTCAAAATGCTTAAATCGGCTGGCACCCACGGCATCCCTTTTCTGAAAACGTCTGGCGGTCAAAGAGATAATAATAATAATAATAATAATAATAATAATAATAATAATAATAATGGTGAGATCGAGTCCGGGCTTCGGCCTTCCTGGGTGGAGTTTGCATGTTCTCCCCATGCTTGCGTGGGTTTTCTCCGGGTGCTCCGGTTTCCTCCCACATTCCAAAGACATGCATGGCAGGTTGATTGGACACTCCAAATGGTCCATAGGTGTGATTGTGAGTATGGTTGTTTGTCTCTGTGTGCCCTGCAATTGGCTGGCAACCAGTTCAGGGTGTACCCCGCCTACTGCCTGAAGCCACCTGGGATAGGCTCCAGCAACCCCCGCGATCCTTGCGAGGACAAGCGGTAAGGAAAATGGATGGATGGATGGATAATAATAATAATAATAATAATAATAATAATATAAAACAAATATTTCAGCTAATGTAAAAAGCACAATTTTTTTTACTTTTAATGGATATCTAGCATTTGGAATAAAAAAAAAAATTAAAAAACGGTGCTTTCAAGTAAAATATGTATATGTATATATATATATATATATATTCCTATTTTAGACTAGTGTTAGTAACAAATAACAAAGAACATGTCAGCTGCACCCCGCCAGATTGTGGACGAACCCGCTGAGCTTGCAGAAGACAACAGAGAGAGGGCACTCAACAATGTTAACTCCCCTGAGAGAATGCTGAGGGGGTTACCATGCAGGTAGATCATTAGTTGCCATGTAGCTTGCAATTAAGTGTGAACTGCATATATCACAGCATTACAGTGGCCTGCCCTGCATGAAGGTTGGACAAAAAGGCCATCTGACCAATGCAGGGATTGCCGGATAAGTATTCACACCACGTGTACCACATTCATGTCCTACATGTCATCTGAGACATTAACCATCAATCATGTTTATCTTCCTCCTAATTTTGCAATGTTAAGATGGATTGGATGTTTTGTTTTTTGTTATTTAACAGTCTATCATAAGTGTGAGTAGTTGTGTAGCTTTCATTAAGTAGCTTCCTTTTCACCGGATTATGAATAGCTTCTATTGAATCTTTTGTCGGCTTTATACTTACTCAGTTGCGCAATTCACGCCACAACTTGGAATTTAATTGCACTACGTTATGTTTGCCTCCCTGTGGCTTCTGACTCTCCTGATTTCAGAACTAACTGACAACTCAAACGCAAAGGACGCGTGAATTTATTTCATCTCAATTTTTACGTTAGAACACTGAACGTGTAGAACAAAGCAGGGAAAACATCACGATCCACAAATGTAAGCAATTGTATTTGTCAACTACTGAGATTGTTTAAATATGAAAACAACACAATGTCAAAATACTTTAATATTACAAACATGTTCACTCTTTGTATGGATTTAGCGGGATAAAAAGCCAGAAGTACGACATGTACTGCACACAAATATGGTCTATGGTTTCCCAGAAAACCATTCCGAAATCTCATGGTCATGTTCTCTCCAGGAACAGCTGATGCTTTGAATTCAGCTCTTGTGGGACCCTCACCATGCATATAAAATCGTGAGGTTCCATCCTCACTGCTGTGAATTCATGAATAATCACAACTTGAAGGGTCTCCAGCAGACAGAATGCAATCAGATCAGCTCCGTATCCTTGACCTTCAGCAGCACGTGAGAAGAATGAGGCAATGGCGAGGGAAAAGAAATGTACAGTATGCAGTGCATATACTAATTTCCCATGGGAAGTCATCTGAATTAAATTGGCTGCCATCATTAAACCTTCATTAAATCAATAGGCAAAATTGAAAGAAATATTTGAACATTCCTACCTGGCACTTAAGTGTAAAGAGACTATTGTATAGTGAGATAAAATAAATTGTCGCTCCTATGTGAAAAACACTTATGTGCTAAGCTAATTAGTAGTATTATTGAGTTAAATGAATGTATTATTTACTTACTATTTCTCTAAATTATTGTCTTTTTTTCTTTTTTTGGTCTTCTGAATGATTGTTGTTGGGTTTTTTTTCTCTTTCTTCCATGACGACTGTATGTTGAAAGTAGCACCAGGAATATATTGTGTTTGTGTGTATACGTGTAAGTGTGGAGTAGGTAATGTGTTTGTGTATATATCTATAAGTTATGTGAATATGTATGTTTTTAACAAGTACCGTATGTTTTGAGTTTTTTGGTCATGTCTGAGATGTCTGTTTTTTTTAAGGTGTTGTGACGGAATTGTTTTGTTTACGTAGACTTTGGTTTAGTTTGTCTTTCAGATTATTATTTTATTTTATTTTTTGGTTTGGTTTGGTTTCTCTGGGTTTGTTGGTTATGTTTGGAACATTTTCTGGTAAAGACTGTTGGTCAGATTCTTTGTCTTTTTTTTGTTTTGCTTTTTTTTATGAAAAAAAATAAGGAATTGGGTCTTTTTATTATGTTTGTGGTTAAGTATGAGTTGTCATTAAGAATGGAACATATTGTTTGTAATGTGTGAAAAAGCTGAGTTAAAAAAAACACTTATGTCCATTTTTTTTTTTTAACATTTCTGGAATGTCTGCAATCAGTCAAGCGGGAGTAGTTTTATATAATTTTACATTTTGTCGCTGCTATGTGAAAAACACTTGTGTCCTTTTTTTACGTTTTTGGGATGTCTGCATTGAGTTTAATCCCAAAAACATCCAAACAATGAAAAAAAACTACTCACATTTGACCTGACAGATGCTTAATTGAAAAGTAACGGACAGTAAAAAACACCAATATCATCTGTCTTGAGAGTGTCACATTTGTAGTAAGCTAAACAGGTATCGCGTTGACAGATGCCAGAGGATCATGCAAGAGACAGATTGAGGTCATTATTGTGTCAACACCCTGAGGTCACGTATAGCAAAGGGAGCTGAACTGTTGTTTTCCTCTGACGCAGTGACATGTTGTCATGTTAATGGTAAATTATGCCTGACTGAATTTTTATAGTGTGAGCAAAGTAGGCCTAAATATTTAATTGCGACTTGAGGATTGTTGCTGACTTTGTACTTTGTTTGGTTTACTGCAACATAAAGGTATAGATTTTGTTTTACTAGTGAAATCATGAAGACAAATAACAGCCTACAGACTAACAAGACAACTAGGTAAAATGAGTAGATAGAGTTGACACAAGATGAGCAGACAAGGAAGGAACAAACAGGAGAACGCAAAACTCCAAACTCAAAACAAAACCAAGACATGATCATAAACGGCCCATCAAATCCAAAGGTTTAACAGAAACACAAACCATGACAGAGTTGTGAGTAATGAGCGGATGGGCAAAAATACAAATTCCAAAAACAGAAAGCTTGAAGAAAGCACGGTTGTGAGATAAGGCTCGCCAAACAGAACGTTTAAACTGGTGCCGGGTGAGACAGTGTGGATGTTCATGTTGAGATAAGAAACAGTTCCACAAATTGTGTTTGTTTGTTTTTTCCAGTTTGCATGGATTAAAATGCTTAATAACTTTAAAATGCAAAAAAAGTGAGGACGTCTTACCAGGTTTACTTTCTCCATGGGTATTTTTTTTTTTTTACTCTTGATTGAAAGAAGTCCTTGAATGGCAAATCACAGCTCATGGAAATCTAAAGTTTGTCACCATTCTGGATCATCTTAGTGTTTTAAAAGTCTGTCCATTTTGCCATCAAAAGAAATAAATTATGCCATCAGAAAATGACTTATTTGCAATTTTCACTTGGGTTTTTGTTTTTCCCTGGTGTGTCCCTTTTCTGGCTTTGGATTGACTAACACAAAACCCCACTGACATTTTCTATTGCAAATTCAAAACCAACCAACAATGCAAACAATGACAGAATCATAGTACCTCTTTAACCCCTGGGCGTTTTTGACCATTTTTTGGCTTTTTGTTGGTTCTGACCAAGCCATTTCAAAATAAAATAACGCCCAGGGGTAAAGGTACATTGTGCAGGATTTAGTGCCATCTAGTGATGAACTAACAATTCATTCATTTTAAAAACACACTAATAATTTTAATAATATGCAAAAAAATATGTTCTATCACATCACCGTACATTTAAAAAAATACATATAATCATAGGTCTAGTAATCCCTAATTATATTACATAGATCGTTCCACACCATACAGGAGGCTGATGCCCAAAAGAGAAGAACTTTGCGAATGTAGTTAGCCTCTGGTGGTGTCTACAGTTCGTGTCGAACGCAAATGAGTTGACCGCCACAGACGGCCATAGATCGCCGTCGCTGAGTTCCGTGTTGTCACTAGCTTTAGCTAGCTTCTCCCGCTAGTCGCTCTTGTTAGTCGCTCGAGCTAGTTCTTGCTAGCAGTTCTTGTTAGCCACTCCAGTTATTTATTTCTCTTGCTGGCGCTCTCGTTAGCTCCTGCTCACCAGACTGCTCGCTCATTCCAAATAATAATGGGCAGATAATTTGTGGTAGGCCTGCAACGTGTGGTCTGTCTGAGGCACCGAAGTGCGCATGTTTCAAAATTGTTGCATTATATTAGTTCACCACTAGGTGGCACTAAATCGTACATAGTTTCCTTTAGAATTCTGTTGCTCATTATTTTGAATTATTAACATTTGTGGGATTGAGCTTTGTTTCCTTTAGTTTTTCACAAGTTCAAAAACAGCTCCCACATTGCAGAAGAAACACAGATATATCTCCTGTTCTTCACATCACATAGTAAACTTCACCACTATATCAAGGTTGGCAACAGGGCTGGCCTTTGTGGCCTGCTGAAAACTAATGCCATGTAATAAATTAAATTTCGATTGTGCAACCATGTTGCAACATGGCAGGCAATTAATCTGATCATTGAATATGGATGCAATGAGTCAGCCAAGAAAAAAAAAATCCTTGCACATAATGGTAAAAAATATTGAATCAATGCCTTAAATCAGCTACATGATTTCTGTCCAAACAAAAGCAAGTGTGGAAAAACACAATTCCCAATTGAGCTCTAATCACTGCTTGCTGTAGCATCGATTCTGGTCCAAGGTACCGAGAGCATTAGAAACACAACACTGGCAATACGTAAAAACAAACAGAGCACTAAGCCAGAAAGTGTTGGACATACATCGTATTTCACGTTTTAACATGTTTACTATATAATATGTAATACAATAGTGCAATAATGTGTTTACGCATGCAGAGAGAGATTTACGGCAAATTAAATGCTATGTGAAAAGGTTCGTTTTAATTACAAGTTGGTCATTGAAATTTGCTAATTATAAATTCTACTCTTTTTATCCACCTTGTAAATTGCATCCGATAATTGGATCAGGAAGCCAACTGAGACCATTTTGATTGTACATAGGACACTTACTTTGGGGTTCACGGTCCAACTCCACCCACTCACTTGCATTTTATCCTGTGTTTTTGTGGTTGGTTTTTTGTCATAGTTAGAATTCACTCCCCATCTGTCAGACTTTAATAAGATTTTATTTGAGAGCGATCTTGCTATGCCTCACGTTAAATGGAGATTTTGCTTCTCAAGGTAATAAGACAGAGCAATTAACTCTCTCAAGTGTCATTGTTCCAACATTTGTGGAACCTTTTTGGGCAGCAAAATCCAATCAAGTCCAGTTAATTGTTATGGATTGTAAGAGTATCGTTTGACATTTTAAAATAGAAAACAAACATTCATGCAAAGAGGCGGATGATGCTAAACTGGAACATGTGGGCAGTTACAATTCTAAAGCTGTCTTGTCATTCTGTTTCTCTTGTTGCTACACAATCTAAGAAGGAGTATTGGCGTGCTTGCGCCTATATCAGCCAATCAGATGCTCTTTTATCCTGCCACATTTTCTGTCACTTGGATCCCACCTGCAGTTTTTGAAACACTCCCATCCCCCTTATTTTAGAATTCAGATCAGTTCCTCAGATGCTACTGTTCCATATCTGTGCCGTGCCTTGCACTTGATCCTGCTGACTCCTCTCCATGGAACGCAACAGAAATATAATAAGCATCACTGCTTTTAAGACGCTGGAAATTTACGCTGTTTCAAAAACCACAGCTTTATGACTAATTTGCACCTGATTTGTGATATTGAATACGTCAATAAAATATGTTGCATCCAATGTATGTGTAATGTCAACATGAAGGTGTATCTTGATTGCCGATTATGACAACGATGCACCTCAATTCTCCAGAATATTCGGACTTCTGTCGATGTCTTGAGGGTTTTTTTTTGTCTCCAAGCAAAGCATTCTGCCATCAACCCTAAGTGGTCTTTCAGGCCTTGTCTTGTTATGAACAAGAGTGTGTTCTTCCAGTTTAATGATTTCCTCCCTAGGTTGTATTGCGATCTTGAGACATCACGTTGGTAGCTCATATCACACAGCTGCCAAATAACAAATCCATGACAACTCACAACGACTCAGTCCAGATTTTAGTTGGGGATGCTCAGCAACTGGCCAATGACTCTTTTTCAGTCAATTGTCTGAGATTGTATTAAGCTGCCAAATTGTGCTATTAAGAAAAAGTGACAGCAACAAATTAACTGCTTTTAGAGTTAACCGAAAAGCAAAATTGCTGTACGTTAATATTTGGAATACTGTGTCGGACAGTTTACAGAATTATCTCTGCCGCTGCTCTTTAAAAAAAAAAAATCTGATTATCATTTGAAACCTCACACCTTGTACAAGAGTACAAGAAGTCAGTAGACTTCTAAAGGGTTAAATAATATAAAATTTAGATTGTATCAGAGTTATTACTTTGCATTAATTGACAGCACCGTTTTAATTCCCGTAGGTTAAAAATAAACCAAATGGAATTTGGTCATTCTTGAACTCACCATATTTGTGACCACATGCAGTAAAAGGCCCACTTGTGTTGATATTATAAAGATATTTAAAACAAACAATGTACGCTTTATATGTATTTTTTGAAATTCTTCTCATTTTTTATTTATGCATCCATATCTTGCATTTCACTGCATTGTGATCATTAGGCTGAAGAAAAGCTGTGATAACGATTTTGCATGAACCTGGCAACCCAGAGGACTTACTTCCTGAAGGGTCTGATGATCCCTGTTCTTTTTCTGAAGAGCACTTACTATAAATAATTCAGCACAGAAGCTACATTTTTGTGTGTTTAGCTTTAACCTCAGCCCATTCTGCGTGTTTTAAAAATGGAATCAGTGTACAGTACATACATGGCTCCAAAATGGAACCACAACATCACTGCAACAAAAGACTGTTTTGCTCTTGTTGTTTTGCACGGCACTTAATCACACATGTGCATACCTCTCAAAGGTTGAGTAGCTCGACAAGAATAACACTGTTATTTCCAAAATATGGACTATAAGGCCTGTTTTCAAACGATTGGAGCATAAAACATATTCTAAATATATTCTGAAATGTATTAAATACTTCCTGTTACCTACAATTTTTTTTTTCTTTTTATGGAGAGCTCAGTATTGTTCATTCGATTTGACATGTCATCATTGCTCTCCTTTTTTATTATTATTATTTTATATATATTTATTTTTTTTTATGTGGGTGAGTATGTGTATGTGCGTGTGTGCGTGCATGCGAGTGTGTGTGTATTCATTAGTTCACCTAAAACCTATTAAAAAAAAATCCCATACTAATAATATAATATAATAATAAATTGCCAAATGCAGTTATCACGATGTAGTGGCTCTCGCTAACAGGCAGAATTAAGTAACCAGAATTAGGTTAAAAAATTCTATATACGTAAGCCATGTTTCTATAAATTTTGATATTTGTTTTTTATTTGAGGCAGATATTTTTTCCATTTCCTGTTACCTACAGTTAATGCAGCGTGTTTTGTGAAGGGCCAAATGAATCTGTCGTCACCACAAGTGCTGTAAAAAATAATCTGGAGAAAGACACTTCTTTGTATGTCACCAGCAAGCATCCAGCAAAAACTGGCTTTCGCTACCCCCCTTGCATCACTTTGCATATGCTACAAGATTTTCCCTACCCTTGAGTCATTTTATATACAAGTGTACTGTGCTTGGTACCACACAGCTGATATGAATAATGTGTGCATAGCTGTTGCCATAATTAAATCCTATAATTGAAACCTGTGGGATTATGGTTTTGTTCTCCACTCTAATCACCATTTGCTGCTATACATCACCTGCATGACAAAGATTATCATCATGCGTGTTTCATTC
Source organism: Vanacampus margaritifer (assembly GCF_051991255.1). NCBI lineage: Eukaryota > Metazoa > Chordata > Actinopteri > Syngnathiformes > Syngnathidae > Vanacampus > Vanacampus margaritifer. Next base: position 9,895,855 of record NC_135433.1, on the reverse strand, counting down.
TGCTGAGTGTGATTGTGCTCTGTACTCGTTTTAGAGAGACAACCCTGTGGGTTGGTGTCACCGTCTTGATTTGTCCCTGCCGGCACTCTCCTGAATGGGAGGTGAGGCCATCCACACTGTAATGCAAACTCTCACACGGCAATTGTCAGGCACATGAATTAATGTGACACTGATCGCGTTTGAACCTTTGTGAGAACTGCGTCGTTACAAATAATATTACAACTGCTGTGTGGCAATAGGAGCGCATTTCAAGTCCATCTGAAATATGAGCTTGCATCCAGCTGATTCATCTGTCATTGTGGATGCTTTTGCGATTTTCTTCCACTTTCAAAAAGCTTTTTCAACCCCCATCATCAAAGCCTTTGTCAATGCCGCCTTTGTGTGGTGCAGGTGTGCTTTCTAATGACACACATAGACGTACGTATGTTTACGAAGACGGTCATGAAAACGACAGTAAATTGGTGCTGTGCTCAAGCAGACAGTAAAATAACAAAACAAAAAGCCTTTGTGAGGGAATATGTTTAGTCAAAATAACTTTGTAATAACTATATTTTTTTAAGTTGTACACGTAGTGCTGTCAAAGTTAAGGCGTTAACTCATTGATTAATCTCAAAACATTATCGCGGACGGTTACATTAAAGGTAGCACAGGTTGTGTTTGAGCAAGAAACTAGATGCATTCAGGTAAAGCATTTAATGAATGTTTTTGCATGTGACATTCAGAATATTTGTTTTTGTCAAAATATTGGGGTCATTTTTTTCCATTTTGAATTATGCAAGTAATTAAGTGATTAGAAAAAGCGGAGGATAAGAGTGTGCAGTGGATCAAATAATGTTGAAAACGCCCTCATAACATGAAAAGTAGAAACAATTGACACGAAACAGGTGCTTTTCAAATTTGGTGGGCAAAAAAATATTGACTAAAAGCCTTTTTTAATGAAGTGTTAATAATAATTAACTCATTCATTGCCATTGACGGCTATAGATGTCAAAAATTCATTTTAACAATTTTTATTAGTTTAACATTTTTCCACTTTTGCTAACAAGAGTATGAAAACCTAGGAAAAAAATGTTTGTACATTTAGAACAGATATAAAATTTGTGATTAATCGTGAGTTAACTAGTGAAGTCATGCGATTAATTATGATTAAAAAAATTATCCCCTGACGCCCCTAATTTTTAATAATCTTTTCATTTAAAACGATAATAATTTAATTTATTTATTTATTTTAATAATCTGAAAACTCAGATTTGTTTTTTTACAGAAAAGATTATTAAAAATTAGGGGGAGTCAGGCAATTAAAATTTTTAAGCGTAATTAATCACGTCTTCACTAGTTAACTCACGATTAATCACAAATTTTATATCTGTTCTAATACAATTTTTAAAAAAAAAAAGGTTTTCATACTCTTGTTAACAAAAGTGGGAAAAAATGTTAAACTAATAGAAATAGTTCAAATTAATTTTTTAGGTCTATAGCCGTCAATGGCAATGAATGAGTTAATCAAAATTTGAAGATGTGATTAAGCTGATTTAAAAAAATATATATAGTTTGACAGCGATACAAATTAGTAACACTAAACAGAAGGGATTGTAGTGGAATTGGTATTGTAGGGAATTGTACTATCCGAATGGAACGTCATAGAATGGAACGTCTATTTATCAAAAGTTATCCAAATTGTCATTCCTTCCATGCTAAATGTCACCGTCCACTTCACTTTCACCTTCTGTTACGACCAAAAAGTGGCCGATTTTGAAGTAACTGCTAATTGAAAACAACACAACACATTTCTTTCTAAATGCCAATATCATCACTTCTTACCTTTGGAGTAGAAAGAAAGTTACATCTCATCTCTCTCCACTGCTCAAATGCGAAACCAATGTTTACTCTAGTTCTTGCCCGGCATCGGTCACTATCAGGTTTCAATCTTTTTGTGGCACTTGTCATGTTTTATTTTATTTTTTTAGACTTCCGCAGAGTAACTGTGGGTATCTGGTGTATGCTAGATGGCCATCTCTTCTCAGCAAATGTAAAATCCATTTCAGCGAAATATTAGAATGTGCATGACGTCACATCACATCTGCAGACAGAGGGCAGGAAATTCGAACCCAAATCCAGTCTGATAACTATTGGCCAGATGATTGCAGCTAAGGTGTTAATCTGCTAATTAGAAGATGAATGAGTCATAAATGGATAAATAAAAAGGCTATTGGAAAGATATTTTTGGGCAAAATCCTATAACGGGCAACTTTTAGATCAGATAGATAGATTTTAATCAGAAGACTGATCTACTTTTTTTGTTTTTACTTTACCTCTTTTACTGCCAAAGACGTTAAATGACGTTCTGCAAAAACCTACGGAGGAGCGCCAAAGACGTTAAAAGACGTCCACCCATTTCTTTTTATTTATTTTTTTGAAACGGGTGGAGTAAAGCCTTGCCCAGCTGTGGTGAAAGTTTCAAGCAGGTCTAGTGAGCCTAATGACTATTTTTGGCCCAAGAAAAAAAAAGCCAGCAAGAAAGTGTAGGGTCTGCACGCGAAAGGGCATTCGCAGTGAAACAAACCTGTGGTGCAAATCCTGCTGCGTCCCCTTGCACCCAGGGGAGTGTTACACTGTATACCACACAAAAAGAAAAAATGTGTAGTTTAAACTCCACACAATTGTAAATAGTCACACATGCACACCTTTGTAAATAGTTTGTCAAATTGTTACGCTGTTCTGTAAATAAACTGTTATTTTGCTATCAAAAGAGACTTTTTCATTGTTGGTGGTGGTGTATTACAGAAGTAAAGCACTATTTAGGTGTTTGTGGCATCATTCATGGACAAAAAGAAGTGTAGAATTCACTAGAGTGCATGAAATAACATCGTTTCACAAAAAGCTTGTTTTCTCCGTTTTTTTGTTTCAAAACAGAGCATTTCGGTGAAACTAACCTATTTTCTATTGTTGATTGCTGAAGAACGGAATAAGGTAGTTTTTTTTTCTGATGAAAGATGAGAGTTCAATCTTTCATTTGGTAGTATGTGTGTTTCCATAGTCCAAACACAACATTTTCTGTGGACCTTGAAAGATCAGTCAAAATGCTTAAATCGGCTGGCACTGGCGACATCCCGTTTTTGAAAACGTCTGGCAGTCAAAGAGTTAATAAGAAGAATGTTTGGTATAAGAATGTTTACAAGTGAAGATAACATAAACATGAACAAACACTTAATTTTTTACACCAACATTTAGATTAAAAAAAAATCATAACAATAATATTGACCCTGTATAAAGCTGGAACTTCGCCTTTTAGTACTAAAAGTTTGGAGTTGAAAAAGTGAACTCTCTTGCTGTCTTTACGAGTGTTTTTATATTTCTATTTTGGTTGGGCTTGTGTAACGAGTGAATCCAAAGGATTTTTACTTGTCTTCTGTTGGTTGTTTGGCCTGTTGCTATAGTTGCTGATTTGTTATTCTCCGGTCAAAAAGTCGCTAATGAAAAGTCAGAGTTGTTTACAGAATAGTACACAATGCTTTGGAAATGACATAAAGCAGCAGCAACATCACCGTTGCGTCCCGATGTGTGCATGTGTGTGGATTGAGGGGTTGTTGTTTACGTTATTACAGTGCAAAGATGGCTTAAAACAAATTTAACTGTCGGACTCCCGTGAATGTGAGTGTGAATGGCTGTTTGTCTGCTTATGCCCTGCGATTGGCTGGCAACCAGTACAGGGAGGATCCAGAACACCCGTGACCCTAGTGAGGATAAGAGTTTCGGACAATGAATGAATCAATGAATGAATGAAAACAAATTGCAGGCAACAAGCCAAGTCAAGTCTACTTTTTCTTTGGTTACTGTACAGGGGAACCAAAGGTGAGAGCAGGGGGAACAAATGTCGCTCGTTCTGCTTTCGTGTGTCTCCTCCTGTGTCTTGAGCCTTATTTCAATGTTGGCACTGAGTCGCTCGCATCCACTCATCATTTTAATCTGTCTGCTCCGAGTTACTGTCAAATCCTGCAGTTCATGTGTTCTCCTCCACTTCTAAACCGTGTTTTATGTATTGTTTCCTTCTTGTGACTCCCATTCATAATGACCTTGGACTCAAAGTTTCCTTTGACAAGATATTTGCTTTCTCTCTCTCTGTTCAATAGGTTCTGTAGTAGTCTAATGTCTTATCTATAATCGATCTTGTTTCTTGAACTCTTTGTGTATTTCTTTGACATGATAGCCGGTCAATCACTTCATAATCTCAGCACATTCAAATCTCGTACTCCAAAGTTCAACAGAATCCAACCTGTGATGAAGGTTGAATTACAAATTAGAATATAGAAATACCCACGACGTGTAATGTAGCGTGAAATAATTTGTTGCAGTCTTGTATTTGTTGATGTGTGCCTTTAAGGGGCGTGGCTTAATTGGTCAGGAGCTACAATGGCCATGTGGTGTATTTATTACATTCCTATACTGTATTACAATAAGAATGTTAAAATGTTACTTTGAAATGTCTGTATAGCTATTAAAGGCGACATAATGGTGACAGTTACTCTTTTTTTTGTATAATACAGCAGTGCCTTGAAATACAAGTTTAATTCATTCCATGACCACGCTCATACCCCGAAACACATCAGCGGACCCCCGCATACTTATTCGGTACCCACGGATTACATTATTTCCAGATATTTTTTTCCAATTTGTTTTTAATATTTTTCAATGTTTTTTTTATATATATTTTGGTTTCTTGTGTTATTTTTTGTGATGTTCCCAATCCACCTGTTTTTAATAGAAAACATAGATTTAATGTTAAACAGCTTTTTCTGAAGAATTTTTGGGGGTTAAAAAAAAGTATTATTATTCCCGAATAAGTTTTAAAGGAAATCAATTATACATGGATTTTTGCTATATGCCGAAAATAGCAATAGCCCATCCCCTGTGAATAGTGGGGGTCAAATGAACCCGTATTTTGAATCGTCTTTCGGCATTGAAATAAGTGGAGATACCATGAATCTGTTCCAGCCTCCCAAAAAAGCAACAAAAACATTTAGTAATATGTTTTTTAATGGAAAAAATTATAAATAGTATAATAATTCCCAGTCTCAAGAATTGTGAAAACGAAAAATAGAAGAACAAAATAAGATGAAATAAAGCAACAACAACAAAAAGTTAAGAGAAATACTTTTTCATAGTTTGTGCAAAGATGCAAATGAATCAAGGTGTGAAAGCAGCAGGTATAAAAATGCAAATGTACCTGTTATGTCATATAGATTCACTGACGTCACGGGATCGCAAGTCGGCCCCTCATGGTGGGTCAACTTTCCAGCAGACTCAGCTGTGTTTCTATTGTGTTTACACCAAATGTTCTTTTGTTATTGATGAATGTCACCCCCAGCTTCCTCTAATGTTACTTGTGTAAGCAAGATGTATGCGGAAGATTTAGCTCAGCATTCCTTGCAGCGGTACACGTTGAAAGGTTTGATTAGTGGAATCGATTGGATTACAAACGTTTGCCGATGTTACTGCCCGGACCGGACTACATGGCAACACATCACGTTTGCTCTGAGGTAGGATGGCTCGATCCCAAAACACGGACATTATTGCGTCTTCTGTACTTTCAACTTTTATTGGTTGCTATGCGCATTTATCATTTGTGAATTCAAGGTGAAGAATTAATTACTAATTTCCCGACCGCGCTCTAGCTACTAGCACTAGCATGTTACAACAAAAACAACAACATTGTTGATTCATCACTTATTTCCGTACACTTTAACAACAATTTCAACTTTGGGGCTGCTGGGAAAGGAAAATAAGATACTTAAAGTAGGGTATTTGGAGAGATCTTAAAATTGAACATCTTGACCACCAGATTTATTTTTAGCCAGAGCTAGCCAGAGCTAGCGGCTCACATAGGCTATATCAAGATCGCATTATGGTAAAAGCATTTTTACCATCATACAATGACACACAAAATGGTCAGAACAGACTTTGGTAGACTTTGTCGGTTGGAAATCCTTTTGATTTATTTTTGCAATTCCGGACACTTCTTTGTCCGTTCCAATTTGACATTCCATGGACCTGTTGAACGGCACACAATGTGGGGCACATGACGTCATATAAATACTATCTATTTGGGGTGTGCCAAAAAATCAATTCTCATTTAGTACGATTCAGAATCTATTTTAAATGTCCCAAAATCCATTTTATTTAAAAAAAAAAGAAATTTACTGTCTTGCCTTTGTTTGTGTGTGCCTTTAATGGGAGCTCTGTTCATGTTGTACTCGATTTGGCCACTTAAGGGCAGTGTGGTTCCACGCGGTCTGATACACTGTTAAGTTGTAGCCACATTAGAGAGTAGAAGGAAAAAGTCACGATCAAGTTATTCCAATAAATGTTGTTTTTTTGCAGCGTGGTGCCGTTCTTTTGAGTGATAAAAGTCCCACGAATAGCGCGCTAATTGGCATTAGCGAGTCAGACTGGAGTAGATCATTACGATTCATTGCACATCTATAAATTGACGCAAAAATCATTGCCAATCAAATCATTTTGAATCAAAAATCATTCTTAACCGAAAAGCGATTCTGAATTGAATCGCAGACCCAAAAATTAGAATTGAATCGAATCGTAAGACATTCAAAGATTCCCACCCCTAATATCTATACATGGTCTTTGTCAGTGCTAGAGAGCACTGTTAGAGTTTAGAAGTCTAACAGTTTCGGGAAAAGACGGTTCCTCTGCTTGGTGGTCCTGCCTGGTTTAATGGCAGTGGTCCCCAACCTTTTTTCCACCACGGTCCGGTTCATACAACTCCACAACTTTTGCGGACCGGCAACCCATTGGACTCATTTTGCTTATCAAGAGTTCGTCATATACAGAGAGAATCCAGTCGCTTTTCAAAATAAAATATTTTTAAGCCTCGGCTAATCAATTAACCGGAAGTATAAAAAGTTTTTTATTCTTTCAACTGTGCGGCCCGCCACGGCCCGGTCCAAAGTAGCCCGCGGCCCGGTGGTTGGGAACCACTGGTTTATGGTATCTCCATCCAACTACCTTCTTTACCACTTGTTTCCCACAAGGGCTGCAGGGGTGCTGGAGCCTATCCCAGCCGTCTTCAGGTAGGGTACGCCCTGAACTGGTTGCCAGCCAATCACAGGGCACACAGAGATGAACAACCATCCACACTCACAATCACACCTAGGGACAATTCAGAGTGCCAAATTAACCTGCTGTGCATGCGCTTGGAATGTGGGAGGAGACCGGAGTGCCCGGAGAAAATGTATAGCAAGTTTCATTAAACTTTTGTATGGTTATCATATTTTTTTTCTACGTAATCGCTGTTAAACTTTAAGCATTCAAAATGGAAAAGAGTCAGTCAGGAGCTCAAATTATGGCTTCATAAATGATCACATCACATGATGAGTTTTTGAATCATTAGCAAGCATGTGGATTTTCTGTAGAAGCACCTGCCAATGAAGATGTTACTCTGACACCCTATGACAATAAGGGGCATGTCAAACACAGGAGACTTTGAATCCAGTTTTTTTCTTTTTCTTTTTTTTTTATGTCATAGGCAGAGATTTTAATGAATATCCCCCTGTGGAGTTGCAGATATGGCTGTCCACATCCACACCAGCAGGGGACAAGTGGAGGTTTGTGCTCTGAAACGCACATCCGTGAATGCTCACTCTCATGTTCTGCATTACGGAACAACGAGTATGTCCCCTTTTGCTCTGAGGTCTTACTGCAGCACCAGCATGAGGATCTTTGTCATGACTCCCCATTGTAACCCACAGAGAGAGTGCCTGCAGAGATTGGCAAAAGCCTCTTGACATATTCATTATTGATTCACCAGACATGAGTGTGTTGAGTGTCAAAAGAATTTCATAAGACAAATGTGTGATAAGACAAGACTGAAAAAAAAGTGTGCTTGAAGCATTTTCAATAAAAAGTGAGCTGTCCATTAAAGTAAAAAAAAAAAAAAAACATATATATGGACAGATTAAGTGAAGTGAAGTGTGGGTTAAAGTGTGAGGGAGGTAGCCTCAACAATTACCCTATTGCAACTTGCTCCTTGCCTGTAGTTCCAGTGGCAGGGACGTGTACATTTTTATTCATTCTTGGTTCACCCAATACAAAGTGCACTTTTTTTTCTTTTTGCTTGTGTGATTAAACCTTTTGTGGGTGGTAAATGCCACAATACTCATCCGTAATTGGCCCTGAAAAGCAGCCTGATTAAAATTGTGTCTTTCAATGTTTTCCAATCTATTGGCCTGAAGTTTTGTCCTCCCCGGGCCATACATCGAGATTTCCCTGGACATCAATTTTATTTTTTGGAGAAGTACAAAAAGAATCCAGATGGAATATGAAAATAATGAGAAACTTAATTATCTCAGTTGGCATTTGTAATTGATTGAACTTAGCAGAAAAGGCAAGTCAGAGTATTAATAAGATAGGATAAACTCCAGCTCAGCCACAAGCCCAATGAGGATAAAAGCTTTACAACAGTGTTGTTCAGACTCTTTACATCAAATACCATCATCAAGTAACACCATCATGACCAACATTAAATTGCAGTAAAGTAGTAGGCACAGAGAGGTTTTATTCCGAAAAAGTATATTTGCTAAACTAAAGGCTAAGTGGATAAGTAGTGGAAATACAAGCCTCCTGTGCCTTTGGTTATTATGGGAAACGTGAACTCACTACCAAACAAGATCCACAAACTGCCTACACTTTTGAACAATGACATGGCCTTCAGATATTGCAGTTTAAAGTGTTTTTCCTTTTCTTGTCCTACACCACTTTAGGCTCAATCAAATTGGCCAGAACCTCCTATGTCCAAATTTGGCCAATTGCACATGCATATTTTTACACATCATTGACCAATGTAAACTGCTGAAAATGGCTTGCTCTCTTATGATCTAGTCTAGTGTTATAAATGGCCTATACGAAGATTCAAAATAGAAGTACCAGTATACTTAACTCATTGACTGCCATTGACGGCTATAGACGTCAACAATTCATTTGAATTATTTCTATTAGTTTAACATTTTTTTCCACTTTTGTTAACAAGAGTATGAAAACCTAGAAAAAAAATTGGTGGTACGATTAGAACAGATATAAAATGTGTGATTAATCATGAGTTAACTATTGAAGCCATGCGATTAATTACAATTAAAAAATTTAACCGTCTGACGCAACTTAAAGATAAAATTCAGAGCGTCAGGCGATTACAATTTTTCATCGCAATTAATCGCATGACTTTACTAGTTAACTCACTATTAATCACAAATTTTATATCTGTTCTAAAAATCTAGGTTTTCATACTCTTGTTAACAAAATTAGAATTTTTTTTTCATCTAATATAAATAGTTCAAATGAATTTTTGACGTCTATAGCCGTCAATGACAATGAATGAGTTAAACAAGGTTTCAGCTTTTTAAAAACGTATTTAATTCAGTTTTTTTTATTTTCAGCACAATGTTGATGACAAATAATTTAAGATTAAAAAGCATCATTTAGTGAAAGCACACCAGAGGGGCTCAAAGACTTCAATTTTAACTTAATCTGCGGTCAACTGGAAATAAAGTCAAGCATATTTAATGATTTTGTGACAGTAGACCATTTGGTCACATTTGTCCGATTTTTAGACCATGCATTTTCATGTGGCCCACAACCCACACACAATGCATGTCTGCGCGCAGCTGACTGTGATCCTGTTCAAGTAGACAGGAGTGCTGACAGCATCGAGCGCTGAACAAGAAACATCAATCACGCAGGCCCATTGGACCATCCAAATTTGACAGTGTCAATGTTAATGCCACGGTCACCATCAATCACACCGTTCCATGTTACACAGACCTTACAAAAAAAATAAGAAATACATTTTTAACTAAAGTAGTTGAAAAGTGGACCTGATGCAGCTGTTCTGCCTGCGCAGAATCGTGCTGGACAGCGCAGTCAACAACAGTGTCTCTGCATGGCCTATCAAAGGGAGGGAGCAAAAAATAAATAAATAAAAAAAGTGTCCAACCACATACTGTTGATCTGCAGTGGCGGACGTAAGAATGTATTTTCTTTTCTTTTTAATTAAAGTAATAGTTTTATAACACTTCAATCTACAACCTCATACAAATATCCATTAGCATCAAAGCAGCATATAGGATATCCTATGCTATTATTTTTATGATGCATACAGCTGTGCTTTGTTGCCTTTTGTATATGCAACAATGGCTATTTTCTCTTATATCTATTCTATTATAAGCCTCTTCTCTATTCTGTTACGTCTCTTGAAGATTCTGCTGGTCATGTTTTTTGTTAGTCTTGAGCACCCCTCAGTGGAAATATAAGCACTTTGCAAGATCATGATGAAATCTGGGCCATTTCTCATTCAAATGTAATGAGAAATGGCCTTATATTTATTTTCTAATCCAGTCATTAGATACAATTGAACAATTGTATGTCCCGGATAGCAATTTCAAACTATTACCTGATAAATTACTTAATATGATTAAATGTCTCTTTATTAATTATGCATGTCGTTCCCAATTAGTAGCCTATGTATGTGGCATTAGAGGTGAGATGATGGTCAGGATCCTGTAGTTTCTTAATTGCTAAATAATTAAGCATCTTTCCTTGCACAGCATTCATATATGTGCTGTAGGTAGACTCCATATTCTTGAGGAAGATGAAACAAGTGTGTCGCAAATTGATTCCAGACTGGTAGCATGCTACGGATTATTGGCATCTTCTTCCACTATGAACTCCTGTACAAAGATAAAGAATAACTCGTTAATCTAATCTTCACCTCCTCCTTCACTTTCTCTATCGTCGCTTCTTTTTTGTATGAAAAGGTTGTCAGTAAGTACAATTGATCTTGTCTCTTGTACACTTGTTCATTGATTAGTCTGAAAGCTTGCAGTCGCCGGAACATTAGAACACCTTGAAGTTTTGAAGACGCTCTTTTGTACAAGGATATGTTATATAAGTTCCCATAGTTTCTTCTCGGTCGGTAGTTATTTATTAGAGAAATCACAAACAACAGGGATGTGATTTTTCCGCTAATTCGCGGAATTCCGCTTTTTTTATCTCCCCCCAAAAAAAAAAAAATCTGATTTTTTTTTTTTTTTTTTTTTTTTTAGTAGTTCATTGTGTATGCACATGACTCCGACAGATAACATCTTCTGCTATAACAAAGACATTTGTGGTATGCTCTAATATGAGTTACTTTTCATTTGGTCATGATACAATTATTTGATCATGAAATTTGAACTCTTCAACATTATTTATGTGTTAACTTAGTAATCACATTAGTTAGATATGATGATATTCTCAGTGATAGTTTTTAAAAGCAAAGGCAGTCCAATGTTTTTAAATGTGACTGATTTTGAGTTGACTAAAACTGCCATTTTATATGGGATAGTTCAATATACATTGAAAATTTATGCTGTTGTTTTGTCTATTTCTTTGTCATGTTGAGTGCATTGAAAGTACTTAAAAACACGGAAAACCCATGAGCTCCGGGGGGCTTCGCTAGCTAGCCTAGCTGGATGCCAGCGGCCCCCAGACCCCCGGCTAAATTTTCAGATAATTTCACTTTGGTCAAATCACATCCCTGAAACAAGGATTTGAATTAAATCTGGCCCTTTCAAATAAAATGATCAAATATATATTGTGTATGTAAATGTATACCTCCTTTAAAATATTTATGTAACAGCAGATTTTAAACTGAAGACTTCAGCATCTGTTTTAGGTCTTTTTTACACAGAAAATATATTTTACTCGTCAAAGGCTGAAAACCAAAAAATCGAACTTTAGATTTTAAAAAGTCAAAACAATAAACAGCATAGCTTTTCTTAAATGAATTTTTGAAAATTGAAAATGAGTTCAAAGTCTAGAACAGAAGTAATGGACTAGGCAATTTCATCAATGGGTAATCAATGAATGTATTTAACTGTGCTTAAGTGGATCTTTGCTGCCGCCCTCGCTGTCTTGTGTTCAAGGACGAGATTGCAATGATAGAATGAGATTTGTATAGCATCACTTTTCACTTCCAATCCATTTTGAACTTTAGATTACAAATGGAGCTTGAATCAGAGAACCTTTACCTGCTTTTGTCCTACAAGATTTTTTCTCTTGAGAATGAGGGAGGACCCTTTGCCTTCTATTATTACACAAAGTCGAATCAAGAACCTTTGCACGTGAGAAATTATGATAATTTGTAAGTCTGAATGTTTTTCAAACGTTTTTCTACAAGGCCTGTTTTTTGATGTCACATCTTTTCGTACACCTGCAAGGTGTAAAACAAACCAAATTATAGTAAATAAGAGTGTTCATCTTCTGTAGGTGTATTTGTTTCACCCCTCACTCAGTATAGTTGGCCAAATTGTGCCCTGCCAGAGATAGCTTAACTACCTCCAGCACTTGCAGACATGTCAATGCTGTCTAGGGGACAACGTTTCCTTCAGGCGCCCCCACAATGTTTTTTTTTTGTTTTTTTATGTTTGTTTTTAATACTGTTGGAGCTCATCTAGTTACCGTACTCTTGTCTGAGTGGTGTCACTGTGTTATTGTTCACGTTTTGATGTGAGCGATGTTATTTGAGTGTTTTTGGCAAACATTATTGTCCGTAAAGTATTGTATACAGCAAAGCGTTGACAATCTTGCAGAAATTCAAGTTGATCAGTGTTACTCAGAGCAATGCAAGAAAAGCTGCGATCCTTGTGAAGATAAACGGTTCAGATAATTAATGGATCGATACGGATTATTTATTAAGATAAACAACAAAAACTTTGGCTGAAATAGCTGAACATATATGAAGGTATGGAAACAATCAAATTAATAGTCACTGAGATTTCTGAACCACTAACCTCCATCTTCAACGTGTCGTTTCTAACTGGGAAATTTCCCAATGTAGTAAACATTATTATATGATATCTGACAAGTCCACATGCCCGTAGGCATCTTCCTGCAGTGCTTAACATCATCAAATGAACTCTCATGCTGTGTGAACTCACACTCAATGGTATTTATTTATCACATAATGCGATTAGGACGGTAAATTGATAGTAAATTTAGTTTTTAGTGTTTTGTCTTTTAAGCTGTGTCTTAAAAAAAAAAATGTTGATGGTCTGCGGCCACAACTTTTGGTGCAATTCCAGCGCAGACGGCTCCTTGAAATGGTGTTTTCGTCACCTGAATGCCCTGTGCTGAGCCTCAAGTTTCTTCGGATCATTTCTATTTTATTTTTAACCTGCATGTTTGTGTGTGGATCATTATCCTTGTGTACTAGTAGTGCGGGGGTTGGGGTAAGTTGTTTTTAATTCATGTAAAGCACTTTGAGGTGTATTTTATTGTATAAAAAGTCTGATTGATTGATTGATTGATTGATTGATTGATTGATTGATTGATTGATTGATTGATTGATTGATTGATTGATTGAGCTGCATCAATTGTACTCTTGGCATTTGTTCTTAAATTTTCTTATCCCCCCCCAAACAAGACTTGACTATAACATTTTTACAATACTGGAAACAAGCATCACTTTACGCATTACAGGCCTGTATTCTGACTTCTTTTTTTTTTATTCTTCTGTGAATTACCAAATGGCAAAATTCACAACAGGTGTCTGAACGATTAAGGGACAATACATTTTCTAATTCAGTAGATATTCAAGCAGTCCTCATCATCAAGCTTAATCCTTTATAAACACTTGTAAGTGATAAACTGAACCTCATCATTGCCAGGTTTTAAACAAGATGTTCTCATTAGAAAGTGGCCACTGAGCTTTTGGCCACATTAATCGTTTTATTTTTGGAAATCCCAAAACCTGAACACAAAAAAGAAAATGGTGAGGTGTGGAAGATGCAAATGTCCTGGATGTTGCCCTGACCCTAATTAAGACCTCTGTTGCAAGAAGGCGCTCAATCCCGGAATGGTTCTGTCACATGTTCAATTCCTCTGACACTAAATAAGGAAAGAGACTCGAGTATGCGCAGACGACGGCATGAATGATAGATCAGTCTTTATTACTGCACATATGCTGTTCATGTCTTCGCCATGAAACCCTACCCAGACGCCGCCTCTATCTGGCGCAGCTCTCCTGACTTGCCATTGGCTGCTGGGATAATATTAGCATATTGACCCCTGTGAAATGCACTCTGAGAATATCTTGTTTTGACTTGGCCTTATGGGGTCAAATCTGTGGTCTTCAGATACAGCACAGCAATGGCGCCGGCATTTGGACTAGGCTATTAACACACACAAAATGTTACCTCTAGGTGTACAATTAACTACCGACTTGTTACAGTAACCTTGAAAGTCTTGCACCACTAACGTCAAACTTGAGGAACGTAACTGGAGCCTTTTCAGGTGCATCAGTACCTATTTATTGATCTGATGATGACTGAAGCAACAATCAGTTGCCGCCACTAACCAAGGGCACACACAACTGCGCCATAGAAAAATCAATGTGTACAGCTAAATCATGTGTGTGCAAAGCACGTGGGATAAACGGCATCCTTGAGTCAATGCTGACATCTCTTTATCAATAATTTGTCTTTTGCCCATTCCTGACGATGTGATTCAAAAAATCTAGCATCTATTGCAATAGCGTGAAGAGTCTTGAAGGTGGAGACATTAACGACATTGCCTACGCAATACCCAGTTCCACTGGCACACTCCAACTATTATATCTACTATATATATGTCTGGCTGTCTGGCTGTCTGGCTGTCTGGCTGTCTGTCAACAATGTCTAGCACCATTGTTAGTGGAGTGGATCACAAGATGTGTTTAGGCATATAATTTAGATGGCCCATTTGTTCCTGGGACATAAAGTTCCTGGACCCTTGTTGTTTTGCATTCACACAACAGTCGAGGTCCCCCAGGATGTTTACATAATCAGGCTCTTTAGACGGTGGGCAGATAATGATATAAATTTAAGTTTTATAATTAATGACACTAAAGTTGTAAGACTACAGTTGTACTGTTAGGAAGCTGCATAATGACTTTGCTGCAACTGTACTTTGCGCGTATGTATTCATGTCTTAAATAATTTTGTTATAATGATGCCTTTTTAGATAAAGTCCGTGTGTGTGTGTGTGTGTGTGTGTGTGTGTGTGTGTGTGTGTGCGTGTGCGTGTGCGTGTGTTTTAACATACTTGGCCAGTAAAGATAATTCTGATGAAGGCAGGAAGCATATGCTTAAGATCACTCTGGGATTTTGACCAGGATAAGCAGGAGGCATCTGTAGTAGATGTCAACTGCGCTCACTACTGACTGTTGAATGATAATTTATCAGATTTATCAGATTCGCAACTCAGAGCATGCGCTTTTGATTCACATTTGATATACTTTTCTGGGATTTCATTAAGAGTAGATTCCTTTTGTGTACAATGTGCAGAAATAACATATGGTTGTGTTTGGCTGTTATAAACTGGTTAATTGTAAAGTCTTATTTCTTATTGTGTAAAAGTTTGATATTCCATCATCCTTCATTTGCTAAGAAAAG
Source organism: Vanacampus margaritifer (assembly GCF_051991255.1). NCBI lineage: Eukaryota > Metazoa > Chordata > Actinopteri > Syngnathiformes > Syngnathidae > Vanacampus > Vanacampus margaritifer. The sequence continues at coordinate 9,880,379 of NC_135433.1, read as the reverse complement.
CCAAGGTGATGTCTTTTTGAGTACACCTGATTAATGTCATACATATTTCATTGCATAAGCTATCAGGAATTAATTCAACAACCTTGTACACACTCTGTGGTCAGAGTGTTTACGGTGACTGCTGAGTGAACCTCATTGTAATTGACATTCGCACCGTGAAACACATACCCTATTGTGCAATCAAACATCAAGACACATTAGCCATATGCACAACCCCTGGCATCTTTTTCCGCGGATGCAGTTTTCGCCCTTCGTAACCTTATCCTCGTACAAGCAGTCAGCCAGAGCCTCCATGCTATACTCCCATGCAACGGCGTGCTAATTCTCAGCTCCCATTCTGGACAGCTGCTGTATCCGTTACTGCCGTTACCTATTTGCAGGGAAGCTTTATTCAAAGTTAGATAACAGAGATGATATTTTCCCTCCATCAAGGGCCACCTTCCAATGACTCCAAAAGTTGTCAAAGAGCTTACGGGACAATTATAGTCATTGTCCTATTGGGGTTCTTGTTTATGAGCAGGTAGGCAGAGTGAGTTCAAAGCCTCCACTCTGTTTGCCAACCTGGCATTAAAAGGATCTCTCTCCCACTCCCTCTCTTGAACAAAACTCACCTATACACCTAGCTTGCCACACTGAGTCCTCAGCTGCTCCGCTGCCCCTATTACTATTTATGTACACACACAGCTTTTATGAAAGTCATTGTGACATAGAATTATGTTATTTGCTGCCTTTTACCTAAAAAGCGGGGTGAGACCCGGTCCAGAATAGTAGTACAGTAATCAAGGTAGTTGTTTTTTTTCTACATGCATCATGACCGGAACTGATATAAAGCATTCTGTGACTGTTTCCTAAGAGACTTGTTACTTAAAAATTATTTTGTATAACGTACTGTATTGTGAAAACTGTGATTTTGTAAGTTATTATCAAAACACTGTCATTTGTACTGATGTGCTGTTTGATACTGTCAGTAAGGTGGGGCTTTAGGACCCAGATGCGGGAAGTCAGGGCAAGGAGGCCGAGGTGCAGTCCAAAGGACGTTTTAATATCTAATCAAAAAAAAAACTAACCTCCAAAATACAAAATAAACTGAACTAACAAAACATGAAGTTAAACATGACAAAACAACTAAGGCGAGACTAACAACATGACATGGATGCTGATCAGGCGAAGAGGTCAGCGTGACGTGGCGAAAGACTTACGACAGTTGCAACAGCAAAAATGAACCGACACAGACAGGGGGGAGACAACCGACTAAATACACCAACACTAATGACATGACAAGACACATCTGGCTGAGGGCACTGATTGGATGACACATGAGGGTAATGGGGGAAGGTGGACACAATCAGGTTTGACACGGACACCACACGAGGAAGGGCAAGTGACCAGAAACGAGAGGAGTCAGACTTTTCACAATAAAACAGGAAATGACAAGACAAGGGGAAAACACAAGGAAAACATGACAGGGAGTAAACAAGACTGAAAATAAACATGACAGATACTGAACTATAGATACTTTCAATGCCAGATATGTATACTCGACAATTGATTCTTTAATCAAAATAATAATACTTTTGATACTTCAATCATTTAAGGTCTTATGCAATATATCTTCGACCACATGGACATCATGGAACACAGTGGACTAAGATCTAAATACGCTCTTCGACACCCTTCTTCCGTCTCGGTAAATAAATGGGTACAACGGTGGCACACCATGCCATGCACATTAGACACAATGGCAAAGCACGAGTGACGCTATTTCACTTCCACAAACTGCAAAGAGTTGGTTTGTAATGTTAGTGGGGAAAAACAGTGTTGTATCATAACAATATACCTTATGAAACATTTCAGGTAATACCACAACTCAGAAAATGAGGCATTAATGACGAGCTGGATATGACGCCCAGATTGAAAACGATTCAACGTGACATTATTGCCTAACACAGAAAGCTCATGCTAGTGCTTGGGGTCCAAATCTCATGGAAGCTATGTGTGGACAGTGTCAGCAATTTAAGTGGCCTGAGGCACGGCAAACACGATGACTATGAGGACTGTGGTATGGCACGGCCATATGACAGGCGGGCTAAATTTCAATACCAAAGTGCCCGCTTTGACTTGACATGTCTGCTGGTTAAAAAAAATAAATTACGATTTCTTCGGGTGATGATGACTGCTTGTTGTCCAAAACACATCCGAAAACAGGTGAACCGTGATTGGTTGTTACCTGAGCGCTGAGCAACTGTGATGTCATTTTCAGATGAGAGTAAGTAGCAAAATGGCCGCCCTCTCAAATGGATAAAAACAGGTGGCATTTGCTGCTTTACACATATTCCTTTAAATGCAATATAAATCAGAATGCTTTGTTTGGACTAGTCTGGACACCTACAACATATTATAACAAAAAAAAATTGCGTTGACTTCCCGTAAAATTTAGAAGCACCTAGTAAAATGTGAACGCTACTACTCTATTGCTATATGACCACAGAAGTAGCTTGATTATTTAGTAATTTGATTTAGAAAACAGCAATGCTGAGAAAGGTAGTTAAATTAACAGGGTCAACTTGTTGCGCCACTGCGGTGCCTCAGACTATGTAGGCATAACTGGCCATAATTGAATTAAGATTAGCTGATCAAAAATACTAATGTGTCACATTGCAATGGGACTAAAAATAATGTAACTGGTAACTGAATCATAATCTCATGAAGAAGAGTATCCCTGGCATGGAATACTGAGAAGTGGCCAGTGCTACTTAAATCCATGGCCTTGACACTGATGTGTTTGTTTTAATGCGTCAAGTCGCAGTAGAACGAGTCACTCAAAGATCACGTTACAGAGCTGATTGCCAAACATGGGCATCAGATGTTAAAATCAATCATTTTTTACCCAGCCAGAGTGCGGCTGGCGATGTATTTGGTGGCGTTACGTACATACGAATGTCAACTGTGACTTCTTGGTAATTTGCACCCCCAAACAGCAGGTGGAAGGGAGGGCACCCTGAGCCTAAGTATAGAAAGCCGGTGGAATGTGTGAGACCTCTGTTTGGCATACGCCCAGGAGGAGGCCTATCACCGGGCTGTAGCAAACAAACATTTTCCACCAGGCCAGGTTTCTTTTTGCGGTCAATGTGCCGTTTTGGGGACTCAGCGGGAAGGGAGGTCGCCATAGCTCAGGGACACCCTTGGACTCATATGTTGGGGCTGAAACCTGAGAGGGGCTCCTTCTCAAGCTGTGAAAATTGTAACTCTACAGTTGTTTAAGTCATTAGCCCGGAGCTTCTGTTCACTGTGAGGGCAGTCACGCCAACTTGGAAATTCAATACAGTGGTACCTTGGCTCACGAACGTAATTGGTTCCCACAGAGAGTATCTGAGTCGAAAAGTTTGTCTTCCAAACAAGTATTTCCCATAGGAAACCATTGAAATGAGAATAATCCGTTCCCAGGTCCCCATAAAACACAATTTTCTACTAAAAAAGCCTTAAAACTACACAAAATATACCTTATTTTATGTATAATAAATGTGCTATTGTATTGTAATTAAAGAAATACACTGTACTGTATAATAAAGTGTTTTTATTTGCAAAACTTGCAACTTGCCTTTGTGATGGTACAGTAGTTGAAGGCTTGATGGAATGGAGTGGGAGGAGGCGGGAGGGATGGAGTTACTGTTTGGAAGGAGAGTCCTCCGGTGTGGCTTCTCTTCTTTGCTTCTTAGGAGACTCTTTATCCTTGTTGCTGACTAAAAACCTCTTAATTGACACCTGTTGTTTTCTGAGTTGTAAGGTCTTACGAAACTGAGGCTTCACATTATCATTCATCATGTTGATGATTCTCATAGCCACAGTCTTTTCTGAATGGTACTGTTCGATAAAAGCCTGCACATCACTCCACTTAGTTAACATGGTCTTGATGCTCTCACTTGATGCTGCAGCCATCTCCTCCTCCTCGTCCTCACATGACAACTCCTGAATGGCTTCCTTCTGCTTGTCCTCTTGAAGGCGAATCAAATCCTCTGACACCCTTAGCCACACACGCACCCTTAATAGCTTCCTTGTTCTTAAGGATGGTAGCAATGGTAGACTTAGCGTACTGGTACTGGGACGCTAAGTCACACAAACGCGCACCTCGTTCGTGTTTGTCGATGATCTCCTTCTTCTGCTCGACCGTAATTTTCTTCAATGTCTTCTTAGGCTTAACACTAGCCTGTGGTGGGGTCTTTTTCGGTCCCATGGTAGCAAAAGTACACTCCAAAAGTACTCCAAAATGATCCAAAATGTCTACCGAACACAAATCACGTCCGCACTCAAACAAAGGGGGCGACGAACTGGGACGCCGTGAGCGTAGTATTACATTGATGAAATGAATCATTATATTTTATTATGTTCGATTTTATTGCACAATATACTATACTTTCCCTAACTTTGGCATGAGTTACATACTGTCCATAAACAGTATGTCGGCATGCTAACAGCAACTTTATTTTCCATTTGCAATAATTTCTATTGCACTCCATATTTGTCCTTTGTAATAGTTTTCTATAAACCTTATTAGTTATTGCATAGTTAGTTTTGCAGCTTTTTACAGGGCAAGGGGATATGTTAAATGTTGGCACAAACAGCAAACAGAGAAAATAATCCTCTGAAGATTTGTAGAACACCATATTTGTGTTTGTTTATATGTCCATTTGCTAGTTAGCAGGCTAATTTCTGGTCTCTGGAAACGGTTGTCTTTAATAATAGATGGTAATCCTGCTGAATAATGAAGCATCAAAACATTACCTCTTGGGATTTGGGGCCTGGTGATGGCAATTGATCATTTCCTGCTGTGAAGAAAAGCATTTGGAGGCAGATAATGTACTGTTGTTTTCAACAGTAGATTAAATGTCCAAATCGTTCTCCTTCCTTTAAGCCAGTTATGACCAGCAGGGCCCAGCTGAGCGGTGTGAGGACAGCTGGTGCCACCGGCACAATGTTACAGCATTATTCACACGTACGCATTTGTATTTGTTGACCAAACGTTACAACAATCATTTTAGACATGTGTTGACCTTATTGTGTAAACAAATATAAAGAATACAGTAATATGACGCACGTTTGTCCCGACGAGCATGCTGTATTTGCCATGCACATCTTGCAGAACATGGCAAAAGTTCAAAGTTGTAAATAGCTAAAATTCTGAAAACCATGTTACTTTTGAATGACATTTATGAGGAGGCTTTACATAAAGTGTTCATAAGCCATCAGTCATGCATTCAGAAAACCTTTACTGTCTCGTTGTGAAAAAATTCATCACAATATAGCCTGCATATTTATTCTCCATGCACAATGCACTTACAAAGCTGCTACTTATTCTTGCTGCATACTGTTGACATTTAACATTTTCAATTTATATTTTTACTGTTTATGAATTTACTTATAAGTATATAGATGCCATATAACTGTGTAGTTAAAGGAATAACACTGTGATAATGTTGTTGTGAAATATATTGGAACTTTTCACTCCCTTCCAGCTCTTGAGATAAGAATGTGTATGTTTTAAAATTGGTCAAGTTCTCATGTCATTACTCATTTGGTCGTAAAAACTGAAGGTCCAAGGTCAAAGCCTGTCTACATAATTTCTTGAAGCCTGGTAGAGAGCTTAGATAATCGTATCAGTATCATCATGTCTGCTTATTAAGAACACTACTTCTTTGTCAAGCCTAAGGGCGGGAGTATTCTTTTTTCAAGTACAAAGCATCTGTATGTTTTCATATTCGTCACACACTTGAGGCTTAAACATCACCTTCGAATGTAAGCCATTCTCCTGTGTCTTTAAGAGCTCTTAAATAAACTCCTTAAGGGAACTTTTTCATACGATCTCAATTCTGCAATTTATTTGAACACGCAAAAGATTACACTTAATCAAGTAATCAAATAATGCCTTCAATACACACAGTGAATTTGAAAATGTAAAAACAATGAAGGGTCACAAATAATCTGCCAAAGTATAGTTTTTTACCACATACTCTAGCTTCAGCATTGACCATTGTGTTTTTTATATGTTTTCAAAGTGATAATATGTCTTTTGACTTTTGCAAGACTCAAAAGGAACATCATGGCTGTAAACATTTTTATGAGCTTGACGTGCGTGCAGTTTCACTCACTGGTCAAGTGACTTCACAGTGGGTGGAGTCGGACATGGACTTCTCATATTCACGTTGAAGTCACTGGATATTAGGCCCCGAAATAGCCCGACAGAAGCTATATAGCGGTCCTTGCATGGCTCGCGCCATCAACTGACAGTTCCTTCTGCCTGAAAACTTCCTGTGCAACAAGGACAGCATTGCAGTGTCGACCCAAAAAAAAAAAAGCAAGAGAAAGAAGAGCAAACGGAATTCGGACTTGTAAAGAATGATAGTAAAATAACTTTCATCATTCTGAGCAAGTAACAGTTGGACCCATGCGGGAGCTAAAAGGATAGAAGACAAACAAGAAGGACAAAAGGAACAAAAAAAGGATATAATTTTTTCGGACTATTTGTCATCTGAGCTCTCATGTCCTCCCTGCTGGGTTGACAGCAACGAGGGAAAAGATCTACAACCACCGCAGGGATGAAGTACAGCTGCCATATTCCAGCGTCAACGTACACACGGCATTCTCAGTACACGCCAACTTACCACACACCTACACATTATGCATCCAGTCATTACACACCATCATACATCTCTACATCAAAGTACACTCCAACCCAATACAGTGGCACACATTACACTCCGTCTTACTACACACCCTCCTACAAATCTGCATCAACGTACATCCCTTCCCGGTACACTTCAACACGGCTCACCCAAGCACGAGAAAATCCAGCTCCTGTGATACCCATCACACCTGTCAAGAGAACTGTGCACTTTCCTAATGACATCATCTTCCAGGATGTTGTTAGGCGTGGAGAATTGGAGCAAATTGGTCGGTTTATCAGAACAAGGAAGGTCCGCGTGGATACGCTCTTTCCCTCAGGTGAGTGGTGCACCACTGCTTAAATCACAAATTGGCCGGAGGTGCGTGTGATACAATGCTGCATGCGGTGCATGCAGGTATGGCAGCGCTACATGAAGCGGTGCTGACCGGAAACCTGGAGGTGGTGAAGCTGCTGGTCAAGTATGGTGCTGATGTCAATCAGAGAGACGAGGACGGCTGGACGCCTCTTCACATGGCCTGCAGTGACGGATTCCCCGAGATTGCAAGGTAGCCCGCACGGATTTATTTCACACAGTCAATTGGGTTTGAATCTCGGTCAATCGTGACTCAAATGATAATAAAAGTAGAAAAGTAATGAATTGATTTTTTCAATATTTTTAGGGCTCAAATCACAGCTGAGCCGTGATTGGTTGTTACTTGAGCCTTGTGATGTCACTTCCGGTCGACAGCAAGTGGCAAAATGTCCGCCCCGTGAGAAGGATGAAAATGGCTGGATTTTGCTGCTTAACACTTATTCCACAAACACATTAGTCAGAATGTTGTGTTTACACTAGGGGAGCTGAATAGAACATTAAAGAAAAAAAAATTTTTTTTAAAAAATTAATAAAATTAGGGGGTTGACTTGCCATTTCAGAAATATTGAATTTTGCCTCAAAGATTATGAAAAAAATATATACTCACTTGACAAAATGTATAATTATGGTCGGATCATAATTTTGATACGAAAAACACACACACACAATACATACAAAGACCAAAAAAAAGCACATGTATAATATATTTAATCTGAAGTTTATGACTATACCCAAAACAGATGTGAAACATTGAATGCAATCCTTTCGTACACTGTCTGAAATTGCAAACCTGACGCTCCTCCACACAGCTATCTCCTTTCGCTGGGAGCCAGCACCAAGGCAGAAAATGAGAGCGGAGAGAAGCCGGCCGACCTGATTGACCCCGACTGCACAGAGTTGTCCAAACTGTTCGAGGCTGGCTGCATGTAATTAGGAACTTACGGCACTGCAGTGAAGCTGAAGAGATAAAAGCTGACAAATTGCTTAGAAAATTGTTGTTTTTTTTTCAAAGAGGTTTTACACAGAACTTGCTACTGATGGCTATGGCAATTTGTCATCGTTTTTTTTTTATATATCAATGGAGTGTTGCAACTCCAATGAGTCACTTTTGGGTTTTTATTTCTATTTTTGTGTTTCTGTTCTACTGTTAGTGTGTGACTGACAGTAATTCATTTTTTCCTTAACTCTTACTAGTGTAACACAATGCCTAAAATGTGTCACCAAATGAAATATTACAGGTTATGTGCAGGTTTAAGTAATTTTGTGAATTACTTGTAGTGTTAGCACTCTTTGAAATTGATTTAAAACACACGATTTGGGATACCGTACTTGTAGACATTTAGTAGATTTTTATTCCTGTCAATCCTTACTGCTGGGCAGAAAGAGGAGTATAAAAATTTATAAATTATTACTTTAGTCAGGAAAATCTTTATTCTCTTCACATAATACTGTACTATTTCTCTATCATATACTGGTGTTGTGTTTTTGTCATAGAGGCTGTGCTGAAGAAAAAATCAATGTCAGCAAGGAAAGTCTTATTTTCTCTTCCATAATAATTTTTTTGTACATTTTCACAAATAAAAAAATATTTTTATAAATGTCTGTTTCTTCTTTGTGAAAATCTTTTTTTGTATGTCACCTTACCAAGAATATCGTATTGTTGCCAACTAGCCATAATGATTTTACATACTGCACATGTAATACTGTTTTGTTAGTATTAGTGTTAGAACTTAGTAATATTGAATCACTAGCAATTTATGTAAATATGCTGCCACTCACACAGATTGTGTGGGTTTGATTGCTGGCCATGCAGCGCCCCATGATCAAGCCAATGCTGGTTGCAAGCAAGATTTTTTTTTTTTTTTTTTAAAGGTATCATGAAAGTCACTTGCTGTGGTAGCCCAAGCCGAAAGTCATGTTCACATGTTATAGTAAACGTAAATATTTATCAACAACAAGAAAAATGTTTTATTCCTAAAAACACATTTAACATTTTTGGAAGCCACTGTAACATTGTATACATTATCATTACACATTTTTAACATTAACACTGCTCTTTGTGCAGTGCTGAAAAGGGATTCAATAGGGATCAAGTTAAAATGCATTGCAAATGTTTTTTTTAAACAATTCTTAAAAATGAAATGCAATTACAGAAAATGGTACTAATAACTTCAATACAATTCAAGTGTACTTTGGTAGCAATTGTTTTTCTTACCACCAGATGATGTTGGTGATGATGATGATGATTGTACAGCAGTGTTCACAATCTTTATTAACGTAGTGTATTTTTTCTAGTAATTAGTAAAAGGTTTGTGTTGGTTTTATTGAAACACTACTGTGGCTGAAAAGTGAAAATGCTGAAAAAAAATATGAAAATAGAAGAGAGGACTGACCTAGAAATGAAATACAGTACTGTATCTTGACAATGTCAGTTCTCCTACACTCTAAAAATGGATTGGTTAAAAAATACTACTACCAATCTAGTAGGTTAAGCTCATATTGGCTTGATTAACCAATAGATTGGTCAGACGGTGACCATTCCGGGTGGTTACGGGCATACCAATTTTAATGGTTAGCCGAACAACCAATGAAATTGGTTACAGTAGAAAGAAAGTCTAGATAGATCACTTGGAAATATATTTATTGTATCAATGTATTGTATTCTAAATGTATTTATTAATTATCCTAAGTGATTACAATATATTATAGAATATAGTGCCTAAAAATGGAAATGTGTGTCTAGATAGATCACTAGGCGTCACCAGCTCTGTGGCCTAGTGGTAGAGTATCTCCCCGGAAACATGGGAGGTTGTGGGTTCCATCCCCGGCCGGGTCATTCCAAAGACTATAAAAATGGGACTCATTTACCTCCCTGCTTGACACTCAGTATTATGGGTTGGAATTGGGGGGTTAGATCACCAAATGATTCCCGAGCGTGGCCCTCGCTGCTGCTCACCGCTCCTTCAGGGCATGGGTCAAATGCGGAGAATGAATTCCACCCCACTTAGATGGGTGTGACAATCAGTGGTGCTTTTTTTTCATGAATTTGTGACCCGCGGGATTCCCGACAAAGTGTCAGCCATTCTAGAGTGGTTGTTTTAACCAAAGGATCTGTCGGACACATAACTACCAGCTAGATTGGTCAAATTTAACCTATTTTTTTGTAAATTTGGCCAATCTGTTTTTAAGGTGTATAGCTCCCTTTTTTTCCTTCTTCCTCCAGATGGCTATAAGGTTTTAATAACTAATGTTTTAACTTAATTGACATTTAACTGAGATGAACAAAGACACTGTACATATAGGCACACAGGTCTGACTTTATTCAAAGTCGGATTAGACATGATATTTTCCCTCCATCAAGGCCCAACTTCCAATGACACCAATAGTTGTCAAAGAGCGTATGGGACAATTATAGTCATTGTCCTATTGGGCTCCTTGTTTATGAGCAGGTAGGCAGAGTGAGTTCAAAGCCTCCTCACTCTGTTTGCCAACCTGGCATTAACAGGATATCTCTCTCTCTCTCTCTCTCTCTCTCTCTTTCTCTTTCTCTTTCTCTCTCTCTCTCTCTCTCTCACTCGAACAAACTCACCTTGCACTACTATTTATGTACACACACAGCTTTTATGGAAGTCATTGTGACATAGAACTATGTTAGTTGCTACCTTTACCCCCCCCCCCCCCTCTCCCTCTCTCTCTCTAAGAATAACTACATGTACTACTACCACTACTACTACTAATAATAACAATAATAATAATAATAATAATGATTATGATGATAATATTAATACATCACATTTATATGTCACTTTTTCTTTCGCACACTCAAAGCGCTTACAATGGATACACTATTCACGTACTCACACTTTACTCTGATAGCAATTAAACCGCACCCAATTAAACACCCCTGTTAGTTGAATGAGTGTGAAGTTGCCTACTGCCCAAGGACATGACACATCACTCGTAAAGAGTTACTGGACTAACCGCTCTTCCTCCCGATCCACGTCTCTCCTTCTCTCAGACCACAAATGTTCACTGAGATATTATTTCAGAATTTCCATTATTTCTCCTGCATTGCAATATTCTGTTCCCACACCAAGGGACAGTGTGTAGCACATTGGCGTCATAAAAAGAAAAATACGCCAAAGAAGAAGAACACTTCCGTGTTTTTTACCGGAAATGATTGGTTGGCATTGGCAACGATTTTGCTAAATCTAGCGTCGTATACAGCATAAAGAAATCTAAAAGAAATATTTTAAAGAGGTTTGTATATGCGATTTACGTCGCGTCATACATAGATATAATTTATTTACCTTACATAACAATTTACTTAGCGCTCTTGTTGATAAACAATTTGGCGTTCAAAGCTAACGTTACGTCAAGACAATTAACAGCTAGCTATGCAGGCTAATGTTAGCTGAATTTATTGTGTCAGCAAATCTGCTGCGGTTGCTGTCGTCCGGGTTTACCAAAAGGCGGCACACCCCACTATTTCTTACGGAGTTTTAAAAAAACAAGTCATACAGTAAACTACAATCAACTGTAGTTTTGGTTGCGTTGCCTGATGGTAAAACCGAGTCACAGGAGCGAGGAAAAGTCGAAACGTAAACAATGTTTATTTGTCAGTGGCCGTGATTGTTTTCTCAATTCTGCTGACGTATGGCGATTCTTTGCTACAGAGTTAATACCAACAACAGATATTACACTAATTTGAACATCATCATTCCTGTTGAGTGACACCCATGTATCTTGAAGAAATAGTGGATTTTCTTTGTGTTTACCATTGTGTGTTGACGTTTTACATCATGGGGATTTACAAAAAATTATTTCTCATTTTCATTGCTAGTTGAGGACTTTGAAACCACTTGTTTAAAGGTACTCACCATAGAGCAGTGAGGAGAGAGCTGGACTGTAAACAGAATGACAAGGTAAGTCATGCATTATTACAACACAACAGGTAATAATACATCAGATAAACGAATTAGTTAATATTCTTCCAATCTACGTGCTTCAGGCATTTCATTATCCTGATGTGGTTGTTTTTACATTTCTCAAGCTCATCTGCTCCCAGGATGGTGAATAGTTATAAGCGGACAACAAGCCCCAGATCACCTACCAACTGTGGGGAACTTTTTACCCCAGCGCATGAGGAAAATGTGCGTTTTATCCATGATAGTAAGTATCATTTCAGACCAAGTGTCATTATTATTTATTTACATACCTTAATACAAACCAACTGATTTACAAATACATTAATATTATTATGTAAACATGTTGACACGTGTGACAACCACTGCTCCCAGTGGACAGAATAAACGTTGAGGGCAGTATGCAGAGCACAAAACCGGAAATGAAGGAAAAGACGGAATTCCTACCTGCTGCATTTCTGCTCCGCATGTGTATTGTTATTAGAGCTGCAAAATAATTGTGAGCGTCAAGAGCACCTTATTCAACACAGGTTCTGCGACGCTGTTTCTAATTTTGGAACAGCGTGAGCGATTGCGTTCGGTAACCCGAAGGAGCTGATGCGCTCTGCGTGCCCTGACCCACAACATGCTGGCACCAGCGTGGCTAAATAGAAGACGCAGGATCACATATAAATTACAACATTCACTACAGGCAATTTTTTCCCCCACGATGCCTGACTACGGTGGCTTGTAAGCACCACAGAGCGCATGTGTCCTGTAACTGGTGCGGTTCATCAGTAGTTTGTATTCACACTTGAAGCGAACCACACCGAGTCTCATTGGAAGCGCACTGAGACCACCTCAAAAAGTGGGTGTTTGGTCAGGTTGTTTCATCCGCATCATGATTCATTTGTGTTATTCACTCTCTGGGCCGTTCAAAATGGACCAAACAGCACACTTCTGAAGACACCCTAAGATTAACAGCATTATTACATTGAGTGTTTCTGTACTGTCCTGTCCTTACTTTATTGAATAATACCAGAAATAGATATCCTAAATTCACCAAGCTATTTGTTTTTTTTTTATTCACAGCCTGGCAGTTTGTGCTCAGAGAAATCAGATCAGCACAAAACGCTGAGCGTAATGACCGTGGACCCCAGGAATACGTTGAGAAGAATCCAAATCCTAACCTTCACTGTAAGCATAAATTAAATCCAAATGTACATCCCAGTCACCAGTAAAGGATTAATACAAAGTGACATACTGACATTGTTCCTCTTGGTGATCATCAGCTTTCACGCCAGTGGACCTGACTGACCTCAAGAAGCGTAACACACAGGACTCAAAGAAATCCTAGTCCTCAAATTGGTCCAAGCACTTTTTTTTCACCCATCATCATCGAGAACTTTTCCTCTGACATCCAAAGTCAGTTCTGTGAACTTTGAACCACAGCAAGCCCTTGTCTTTCTTTACACCCTACAAGTGATGAAGAAGAGTTCTACATATTAAAAATCTTTCGTCAACAATGTTGAAGGCCACACAACCCTCCTAATGTATGAAAAGGACTGATAAACCTCCCTCAGATGTTGCTGGCATCGGATGCCGAGGGACAAACTGTTCCACCGGGCACAAAAGACTGCAGTCTTTGCTACTACTACGTACATGATCCTGGGGGGATGATAAAGGGCTTTTCTGTTTTATCGTTTGTTTTGTAAAAAGGTAGTTGGCTAGATAAGGTGTAGCATAATGACGTGACACATCAGATGCACACTTGATGAGCATATTTTGAAAAGCCAAATGCATTGCCAACATTCCTAATCCGAAATTGTTTTCCTTCAAACAGGCTTTACTTAAAAAAGCTCCCTTAAGTGCAAGTGAGTATAACACCTCTTCCTAAAGCCTTGCAACAAAATGTTGAATAAAATACTTTTACAATACACCTTTGTGTATTCATCTACCACAGATACTGACCAATTGTCTACAAGTACTCTTTAGTGTACTCAACATCCCAGGTCAGAATGCAAATGTATGACTTGTGTATTTTTAAAAGGAAATTAACAGCTTGTGAATGCTGAAAGATGCTGTCACCTAAATGAAGAAGAAATGAATTTGGGATGCTGTTTTATTGTAAACATCTCAGCAGAGCTAGCCATAGCAAAGCCCAGTACCATGCAAATGGGACAAAGAACAGAAAAATGAAAACACACTTATCTGTATGCTTTTAAAATGCTTTCAGGCTATGCCATGGTACCAATGCTGTTTTATTGTTTTATGTCCCCAAGGCTGCCAATGATCTTGCAGATAAAAGTCCAATAATAAAGTCCAGTATTTATCATGTTGAATATTACGCATGCTGATTTTTTCCCCCCACCAAATCTGTTGACCAAGGTCACTGCTGTTAAAACCCTCAGGCCTTGTACAATTTAAAACAACCCTTTTAGCTTGTGGCCATTTATAGCGTTTAATTTTTACGACGTGTTATGTTTTTGCTTCCTTTAATGCATTAAGATTTTTACAAACATCAGTTCTTGTCACCAGTAAAAAAATATATATATATATTGAACTTTTTTTTTTTTTGCACAATGCACAGATTGGAAACAATCTCAAAATTGTATGTAGTATTTAAAACTGCCACTTTTTCTTACTAGTAAGAGTGCATGAAATTGCTTCCTTGTCCAAAACTTGATACATGATGTAATCTGGTAGAAAACATAAAAACACTCAAATTTTGAGTGTGAGTCTAGAATGAAACCATTTTGCCAAAATATAAAACATTTGAAAATGAGAAGGGAAGGGAACGAGAGCCCATGAATACGCTTGTGACGTAAGCACGTAGTTACGTATAATACGTGGTGACGTAAGGTTAGCCGAAGTGGTTTCTTTTGTAAGCCCTTTGTGTAGCAGTGGTTCGGGCGCGTGAAGGCAGACAAGCAAGTGTAGCAAGTTTAGGGTGTACCTTTTTTAACCATTATTTTTGTCAACAGTTTAAGATTTTTGGAGACAGCATTATGACCGACAAAATGGATATGTCTTTAGACGACATTATCAAACAGAACAGGCAGCAGAGAGGTGGTGGCAGGGGTGGAAGAGGCCGAGGCCGCGGAGGAGTTGGCGGCGGCCGAGGAGGCGCTGGGCGCCTTGGAATGAGTGGCGGAGGATTTGGAGGCCGAGGCGGAGGATCCGGCCCCATGAGGAACCGCCAAAACACGAACCGCGCTCGAGGCAGACCGACGCCATACAACAGGGTATGAGAATGGGCAGGAAAGGGAAAAACCCCGGGCAAACTTCGGAATGCCCGGGTAACATCCTTCTATACTCCAGCCAGCTTGCTAATCAACAAATAAAAGTGATTGCTAGCCGCCAAATTTCTCTCGACGGAGAGCTCTTAACACAAGCGGTTGAGCATTAAAAGGAATCTGTATGCTTAATGTGTCTGTCCTTACCCGAACCAACCTTATGTTACATTCCCCCCCCTCTGAAGAAGAAGCCCTTTTTTGAAACCGCAAATGTGCTAGCCATCTTGGCCATTAGCTACAGTTGGATCGTGGAAGGTCTTGGCGTCGCCATTTTGAATCTACTACCGCAAAATGTTTTTTTTCGTCCACCGCCAATATATTTGATTTTCATCGAGTGTCTTTATGGCGGCAAGAGAAGAACACCGAGAGAGCATCCAGTTTTTATTTTTATTTTCATTTTTCCCCATCTCGGAAGGAGCCGCTATTTGTGAGCGACCAGGATGTCCTTTGTCCGGGAGTGGCTGACAAGCTCCATTTGAATGCCCATTCTTTTCAAGCGGAGTGGTGGATGGATCCGAGGACTTCACCCCCTTATGCATAGTATTCTGATAGTTAACTTATCACCAGTCCGTGTTTGAGTGCGTCTCTGAACGTACCAGACAAAGCCCGTGTCAAAATGGCGTGTTCTCAAAATGGACGCTCGGCAAATTCTACGCTCCTATTGACGCCGTAGCAGCGCTAGTTTTCTGATCCATCCACATTCTTCATGGACATTTACCCCACCCTACAATACTTTGCCTTAAATGAACTTTTAGTCGGCCAGGAATCATTATTCATCGCGGGAGGCAAGGCTGTTTCAGCAGGCGACAAACAAGTTGAGGATCAGTTCTGGAGAGCCTGTGGTGGAAGAAGCAGTGAGCCGCATCTGCTGTTATTTTAGTCTGGGTGGGACAGCTGACCATAAACAAAAAAGAAAAGTGATGGTGTGGTGTTTTGGATGAATGTGTATAAAATAAATCACCAAACATCAGACTACGCTAAATAATGCATGCATTAAAAGCAATACAGCCCCATAAGACTAGTCTTTGTTTACGTCCTACTGTGAGGAATGCCATGCTTGTAGTCATTGGGTGGGCAAAGGGATAATGGGCACCCTTCTGAGGGAGCTGAGCACCCCGGCCATGTTGGAAGTGGAGCCTCTGCTTGCCCCAACACCCAGCCGTGTGGACTCTGATTGACAGAGACAACCGGATTCCTCAAGTCAGCAGGTGCGTTCTCTCTCATCTGTTGCAGCCCAAACAACTTCCAGATAAATGGCAACACGACATGTTCGACAACGGCTACAGTGGATTCAACGGCGCAGCTGGAGGTGGCGCTGGTGTGGAAACCGGAGGGAAGCTTCTTGTCTCCAATCTCGACTTTGGCGTTTCTGATGCAGATATTCAGGTGCAATTTCACACTGTCTTGTCAAAGACGAGGGGCTAAGAGATTGTTGCTCAAGTTTTCTTTGTTGTGTAGGAACTTTTTGCCGAGTTTGGGACACTGAAAAAGGCTGCAGTTCATTATGATCGTTCAGGACGAAGCTTAGGAACGGCAGATGTCCATTTTGAAAGAAGGGCAGATGCGCTCAAGGCTATGAAGCAGTACAACGGCATCCCGCTGGATGGTAAGTACTAACAATTAGTTTTGCCTCAGTGGTCACTTGTATCCATGCATTCCAATTTGCCAAATCTTTGATTTTTGTCCTTCCAGGGAGGCCCATGAACATACAGCTAGTCACGTCACAGATTGACACACAGAGGCGGCCAATGCAGGGGTAGGTCATTTACTCAAACTTGGTCCTCAAGCGTGACAATTTGTGATGTTGCTGTTGTCTTTTCCAAGTATGAACAGAGGCGGTGGAATGAACAGGAACCGTGGGGGCAACTTCGGCGGCATGCAGAGAGGAGGCCGAGGTCGTGGCGCAGGTGGCTTCAGAGGACGGGGTCGAGGTGGCCGAGGGGGTGCTAGCAAGCAGCAGCTTTCAGCAGAAGAACTTGATGCTCAGTTAGATGCCTACAATGCAAGAGTGAGTCCAGCTTTTCTTTCGGTGCACAGTTTATTAAAAAAAAAAGAGAGAGAGAACACTTTTACACCTGTCTAATGGTTAATCTGGTTCTGTATTCTCAGATGGACACCAGCTAAGAAGTGTTGCTGCTCTTGTTGGTCATCCTTTCATGTCCTGCACAGAAGGATGCTTGTTACAATAGTACACATTGTTTTACACATGGTTGTCCTGATGTGATTGGTCGTTGCTCCAGCCGCTTAACTGCTCTGAAGTGTTTTTTACTGTTTTGTTTTGTTTTTTTCTGACAAAAGATTTTTGTCTGTAGGTTGAAAGTTGGAATTTCCAAGTCCATTCCTCCAAACTTGTAGTAAATGAAACTTATAATAAAACCTGCAGTGTATATTAACCAACTACTGTTTCCTTTTTCTATTGCTTACTACATTTGCAATGAATACAATAAGTGTAACCTTTTTTTTTCAACTAAGGTTATTTTCACAAAACTAGTACAGTACAGTATAATTTGGAAAGACATAGCAGTAGTGCTTTTTTGGTTTGGGAGCACTTTTTAGTTAGGAGTTAGGTCTGAAAGGTGTTATTTTTTGTGTGTGGAATCCAAAACTGATCAGTTTTGCTTAATATCAAGTTTTTGAACTATAGGATCCCTATTTTCTAAAATGATAAATCAATGTCTATGAAATAGTTACAAGCTTTGAAAACTAAAAAGTCATAAAATGAAGTAGGAACAACAGTATGCCCTTAGGTACAAGGCAAAGAGAAATGTCAGCCCTAACCCTCTTAATTCTTACTAGGCAAGATTTCTGTTAGCTGATATTGATAGTACTGTACTGATTTAATGGAAGACTCACATTTCTCACAGCACTGTCTAAATTGTGACTACACTGGGGTGGGGGGGGGGGGGGGAGTGGCTACGTAGCTGTAGATGAGTCCAGTCATAATCAGCTCTCCTTACTATACAGGCTCACTACAACTAATCGGTGGACTTTTTCTTATCTGGAGTGTACGCTATGGAGAGGAAAAAAGCGGTGTTAGTTGGATAAAAAAACTGCAATTTTGGAAACAGCGTCCCAATTCTAATATTAATCAGCATATAATCTAATTAAATATATTTTTATTTTATGGTTTTAAATTGTTACCTATTGTAGACAATCAGTACTGTACCAATAACCTCTCAAAATAGAACTCAACAGCAAATTGTGCATTCTTAGCGGAAACGAGCGCTGTACTACAGTTTTACCACTAGATGTCGTTACGCAGCCAATCGCATACGGAACTGCTTCGTGTGAGATTTTCCTTACGCCACCCCGCCTTTTTTTATATTTTATTTTTATTGATCAAGTGTGAGCCTGTAGGAATCCGTTGCAACTCTTGTGTAATTAAGGGCTACATTAAATTGTAGAAATTTGACTCAAAATTTGTCCTGCTCTTATAAAGTTGTGAAATGGTACAGTATGTGCTTTGGAGGACAATGGTTTATTGAAATTGAGAATGTTGTCACTGTTTTGAGTGACCTATCAGTGACAGTCACAAGAAGAGTCCCAAACATATTATGTTCTACTTTCCATATGTGCAGTTTTAATTGTTTCTGGGTTTTATGACTCTTAAAATAAATATTTGTGCAGGGTTTTTTTTTTCCGATGATAAATTCTTCCTAATTCTAAACCTAGTAGTGTATTTTTTTCTGATGACAATTTCATCCTCATTCTAAAATCTAATACTTTTTAAATGAGTTGTAAAAATGTTGATGGTAATATAGTTCGTCCTCATCCTGTCGTGCATACCACTTCCGGTTAAAGTTACACACTAGACTCCTCATTGCTGGTCGGTTACGTCAAGGTGACCGTCATCTTGCAACAGACGACCGGTCCAATGTTAGATGTTAGCGTGTGCTTCCCTTTTTACGAGAGGTAATTTGACTAACGGGGCTAGTTCTGTTGCAGTGCATTTTAGAAGAAATCAGTCGAGAAACTGCAATGATTTACATTTCTTACCAACATATTGCTCACAGAACTAGCTGGGCATAACATATGAGTGTATCCTCTCTCAACCAGTTTGTCCGCGCTGAATCTGGATCACAGGCCATATTTTTCTCAGCAGTCACATTGACGAGGACACATATGCATTTGACAACCACCATCATATGAGCATATGTCAGTGATAATTTCCACAAACTGAGATTCAGTCACATGGCTAAAAGTAGAAGAGCACTAAAAATGCTGTCATGTATATGTGATTAAGTGTAAATATATCTATTTGTAAATAAATAAATAGTAACTTTTACATTGGACAAGTTGACAGTGCGGCCACGACGCGCTACTGCGGCGCCTCCGCAATATGGACATTGGTGGCTCCAAGAATGATTTGTGGAAAGTGTTGCCTTGTGCCAGCCTCAAAACAGTCGGGTTTTTGCATTCAAACATTTTTCGTGTCATCTGCGGACGAAACAACATACAAGTAAGATTTTTTCATTTTATTTTTTTGTATGTTGTTATCATTAGCCAATTAAGAAAATAAAAACCTGGTAAGATTTTTCCAGGTGACACCTGTTGTCTGTTCAGTCCTCTGTTAGAATGCCAATGTTTTGCCCAGTATGTAAGATAGTAAAAGAGGTAAAATAATTTTGTGTGCAAGTCCCCCCACCCCTCACGTTGTGCCAAGTTATCAAAGCGTGTACATTATTGACATATGAAAAAGGAAGTACATTTTCAGGCCTACTTTTATAAGTTTTTCTTAAATTATTAATGAGTACCTCTACTTTTACTAGAGTATGAGCATAGTGTGAGTACTTTTGCCACTTCTGCCAAATGTTATGGAATTCAATTCACTGTTTGCCCCCCACATTTGGACACAAAACAAAAATGTACATTTACTGCTAATTTCGTCAATGAAAACTAAACAAAAATAATTTCGTCAACACACATTTTTCACCGGACTAAAACTAGACTAGACTAGCCTAAAACCCTCATTAACAAACAATAACTGGGACTAAATCAGTATGCATTTCCGTCGACTAATAAAGAAGAGATGAAAATGTACTTCACCTAACAAAACCTGGACTAAAATCTATGGACATTTTAGTTCATGAAAAATGTGTCATGTGATACCCCCCTTTCAAACCTGCAGCTAGCTAATACAACATGCACAAACACATGGGACAGAGAGCAGGTTATAAAAAAAAAGGAGTAAATTATAATTTAAAAAAAAGAGTAAATTATAGTTATAGCGTAACATTTATCCAACAGCTATAACGTTCCAACAAAATTGTTAGTCCGACTGCCAACTAATGCTGGCTAACTTACTAGCTCGTAGCATGGAGCCATAGTAGCCACTTGTTGATATACTGTAACTGTGTGTCAAAATGTTTTTTTATAAAAAAAGAAAAAAAGATGAGAACATTTTATGTGAAATAGTTTTAGATTCAAAATGTTCAGCATTATCTGCTGACAAAAAAAATAAAAAAAAAAATATATATATATATATATATATATATATATATATATATACATACAGGGGTAAAATGATTGTCCTGACTAGAACTAGACTAAAACGTCGACAGTTTTTGTTGACTAAAACTAGGCGAATACAATTATGTTCCCTTGGACTAAAATAAAGACTAAAATGCTAGATTTACAGTAGACTAAAAATGGACTACATAAAAACAGGACGAGGTTGACTAACTATGATAAAAACTAACGAGCGTGATTGAAACTGAACTAAAACTGAGACTAAATTTAAAAATGGCGGATAAAATCAACACTATGTGCAATGAACTGTGTGAGATTTCGCCATTGCAACATCACTTTGCACTTTTATTTTGATAGTAGTTTGCCGGATGTCGTTCCGCCCGTTAGCGGGAATTCTCACTTTTTTTCCTCCGTGTCACTTGTCTTGTTCACTTCACTTGTGCCAGTTTCGCCTGCTTGCGCAAAAGCCTGTCCAGTCCTCCAGAGTTTAAACGGTAAGACCCAAGGAAAAACAAACTTTTGACTTCGTCATCTTGTATGAATGCTAATCAGTTGTTGGTAGCCTCTGAAAGAAGAAGTAGGTGCCAACTCAACCAGTAAACCCAAACTAAGAAGACAGTTTGGTTGTGCAAAGAGCAACTTCCTCCTACATAGGCGTTTTATAGAACATTTGATTTGTCAAAGATCATTTGATCTTTTTCGTGCTCCTTTTCTGCTCCACTGTTAGCTGTCTTCTTGAATTCGTTCTTCTGTGGCGTGGCTTGGAGAGCGAGAGAGAGGGGGGAAAAAACCCGCTTTGTATTGCATTTCCGGGTGTAAAATCTGTTCTGACCGAAGTGGTAGTGCGATATCGCTCACTTGCTTTGGATCGTCCATATTAGCATACAGGGATGTTTAATACAACAAGGGCTTGTTATAGTTGCACCACGAACGCTTAAAAAGCTGCATGTCCACTTTTTCTGAAGTCCGATGTGGCCTTACTGGAAGATTCCATGCAACTTCCTGGATCTCAACTCCCCCAACCTCTCGTCCGAATGGATGAATTTTCATGCATGGCTCACGCCTAATGTCAAATTTTGAATCGTGTTTGATTCCATGAAGTCTCTCATCGGCAAGTGTGTGAAACATCACACCTGCTTGGATCAAATGCGCTCCAAGTGATTGTGGCTGATAGGTGATTATTCCAAATCCTCCCTTCTGCTTCTACCCAGCTTCAGCGATTAAGTGTTACCATCACGTCACACCATTTATTTTATTTCAAACACAGCCTTTCTAATGCTTCCCACTTGACGCCGTGCAACATTTCTGTCCTTTTGGTTCTTTAACCATGGAGCATCTAAATTACTTCAACTCTCCCCAAAAATAAATAAATAAATAAAATCAATTTACATTCTTAGTTGACTGAAGGGGTGTCTGTAAACTTTGAATTTTAAAGCAAATGTTCCTCTAGGAAATTATGTGGATTGAATAATTCTATCCCAGAGTAATCTATTATAGGTTTTATTTTTTTGTAAAAACTAAACAATAAAACACTAACTTTAATAAGATACAATCTTTACAGCAGATAACAGCTATTGTTAGCAATATGATGGAGTCACCACATGGTGACAGTTTGACCTACACATTTTTGTGTGACTTTAAACGCAAAGTTTGGGTCAAATTCCTAATTGAATGACCTTAGAAGCTTCTGGAGTTTACCATGTCGTTTTCAAATGAGGTTTATCATCGACAATATTTAAATTATTCAGCAAACTTTCGTAACCCAAACCGTTGCACAGAGGCTGGCCAACCCTTAGGCTTGATTTACACAAGTCCAAATGCTCAATTACAATTTGAATATCCAGTTTTGAAATGTGCACACTTCAAGTAAAAGAATACCTGATATTTGATATTGACAGAACAGGAAGACCACCCACTTGCTTAAATGCCCAAATTGCTTCAAAGATTAAAAAAGAAAGAAAAGAATTTATGAATAAATATCAAATACGAGCTTTCTCTTCCACCTATTTCATTAAAAGAGGTTAAGGGGGAAGTCAAGCCAAAAATATTCTTTACAATAGTGTGTTCTATGCGCTTTTACTAGTCTGCACGGCATTCTGATTAATATTTCTTATGTGGAATATGAATTAAGCAGAAAAATCCATTTGTTTTCATCCATCTTGTGGGCAGCCATTTTACCACTTGTTGTCAACTGAAAATGACATCACAGTTGTTGAAATAAATTAGTATTGGTGTAAATTCAGGAGGAAAGAGTACGTAAAACACAGATAATGTCCACATTTTGGGGGTAACTTCACACTTAGAAGACTAAGTGTGTCCACTACAACTAACTACTAACGCACCACAACAGTATGTTTACGATCACCAACACAAAGTAAAGTCTAAATTTTAGCTAATAGTTATCACTGCTAGTTAGAATGTATTGTAGTTCTTCCACAAGCGGTCATTCAAACATACATATTGAACAAAAAGTAGCAAAATATGCAGAAGCATTATAGGGACCTCGCAGCGCTCGCTGCTCGGGCCCTAATAATAATATAAATATTTGTTTAAATACCAGTCCCAATGGAAATGACTCATTTAATCTAAGGGATGGATTGATTAACCAATCAATTGTTTGTTAAGCATTTTGTTCTGAATCTATTGCAGTACTTGGCTGCAACCAGCAGAGGCGCTGGTGATTAAATCTCAAGTAGTTTGCGAACTAAAAAGAGAACATGATGATAGCTTTGGGAAGTTGATAAACATAGTGTAGAGCCAGCCAAGTCTGGACAAGCTCCTCCAGCGAGTGGGGATGGAGTGGGGGCTTCGGTGTGGGTGGTGAGTCAGTGTGTGGGAGAATTTGTCTGTGACCTTTCAGCTGGGCACCTTGCTATCCCATTCTGTCACAACTTCCTGCCACTGCCTGCAGGGATTTCTCAGCGGCTATTTTTAAAGCTTCTATTTGTTCTGGTCCTTCCTGTGCTGGTCATCCGTTGTTTCTTAATGTCTGCGAGTTGCATATGTTTTGATATGCGTTTGCGTTGATGACGGCCCTTCGACTTCTGTGCCGTTGACTATTTTCACCAGGGCCAATGTCGGGTGAAAAAATGCAAAAAGGTGAAATATTTTATTGCCGAGTAGCAACTTTGCATTATCATCTAAAACAAGCTCGTACATCTACCGAAACTATTTCCTTCTTCTTCTCTTTTGCCTGCGTACCGTTTTTTTTGTCGTTGACTGGACTTCCGCTGCATTGCATCAGTTGTACAGGAGCTCTTGTTGCCGCACTTCCTCATTACTTGACTTGTGAGCCAGTGCTTAACTCAGTAAAATTGTTTTTGTACTGATGTATAACAACGTGTTACTTTCTTTGTCTGCATAATCTGTAAATGATCCTCGCCGCAATTCAAGTTGGCTCATGTGCACAGGTGGCAAGTTAAAGATGGACTGATAAAATTGTGCTTTGGAGTTTAGCGGTAAAGAGGATACGAATCATTGAGCTCTCGTTTGTGTAAGTTGAAAGGAGGGGAAAAAAAGGTGCGCTAGCGTACTTGTGACATGGCGTTGCAGTGCTATCTGCCCAAATCTTCGTTTTTAACAGCACTTACTACTAGGGCTGCGCCACAGTGGAATAGAATGCATTTTTCAAGTTGTAGAGGCTTCGATTTGGTGGGTTGCTAGGCTTTCTATTTCATGTGGATATTTAAAAAAAATAATAATAGTAAAATGGTAGTGTCAAGAGAAGTTCAGTGCTCAAGAAATGCACTTTTTTCTCATGAAAAGTTGAAGTAATAAAACCAGATTTGTTTGTATTATTGTTGTTATCTGACTTCTGACTTCTGGATTTGCTTTGACGCCACACTTATTTTGTGAAGTTTTTATTATGAAGAAGAAAACTGCAAGTCCAAATGTTTAGTAAGTTTACAACTCTAATTGAAGTAGATTACTTCACCATTCATTTGTATTTATTTCAAAATAAATACAACTTATAAAAACTCAACATTTATGTGTAATAAAACCGATCTGTATTTTAATACAGATATTTAAAAAAAAAAAAAAAAAAGTTAGAGCCCACAGCTTTTTAATTAGATTCAGTTCTGGAAACATTAAACGGTTGGACATGCGCATTCAAAAGCTTAGCAAAGGTCACATTAAGTTCACATGTAAAGGTTTCAATGCATTTTAGGCTGGTCCTGAAATTTCACTTGAAAGCCAAATATCTTCCAAATATCCAAAATATCTTTTTGTGAGTAGTGTATACGGGAAGAAGACTTTGAAAGCATAATCTCACATTTAATCACAATACCCAGGCTTTGGCCTTATTCACGTTTTTGACTTTGGTCTCGCACATGATCAATTTTCTGCATTGTAATTTAATTAGGTGAGCAACAGCACCACTATTAAAATCTTAGAACTCATAGTGTAGCATATTGAATCTCTGATAAAGTAGCATATTAAAACCAAAAACATTGGCTGTAGTGCAAATGTAAATAAAAATCAGTAGTGGTACCAAAGGATCAAAACGGCTACAGATGTCTTAAAGGGCAGCTTCAGAGGTGACGAGATGCTGCAGGCAGCTAGCGAAATGTCACCTCAAAACCCCCACAACTGCCACTTTGAGCCATGCAGAAAGGTGTCCCTATGAAGGGTTAGTTAACTGTGTGGATGCTAGTTTGGCTAGTCAGATCATGCGTGGAGGCCCATAATTAGTGAAGAGGAATAAAAAATATTTGTCCTCTTTGCGTGTTCCAAAACTTGAAGACAGATTTAATGTAAGAAAAAACACCTTTGCAAAAATGATTTTAATCTAACAGAGATCTCTGGACATCATGACATGCTCCAATTCATCACTTAACAGGTGGAATTCAGAGTGCCGAATGTGCCTCTTCCGCTTTGTAAAATGGCTTCTTATAGTTAAAACCGACCGCCTCTCTTTCATTTGTAGACAAAACATACTCTCTGGGTACTTTTCCATGAGTGATGGCGAAAACAGAGTCAGGGGTGCGTGTTCGAAACAGATTCTGTTCTCAAGGACCAAATGTGTTTTCCCACAGAGAAGGAACTTCTAGACCAAATAATATGTCCCAGCTTAAGGTCAAATTATACTGAGTTAAACACTACTTGCTTTACACGTCTATAAAACCTTTCAACATGGTTAATATAAAGAATTAAGATGTTAATAATGTATAACAATGGTTAATATATGAAATGAAGTATTAAAAAATGTTAATAATATCTAACATTAGTTACACGCAATTGTGTGAATTTGGAGTCGATATTTGTTATTAGAGATATTCTAAAAGCACAAGTTGTCCAACTTGTCAAATCAAACACACAAATCAGCTTTTTTAACAGCCAACAATCGAGCGTTTCAGTAAGGGCTGTCAAATATGAAAGATGCCGCTAAAAGTCACGCACACCTTTGAACAGATGCCGGGTTTTTGGTATGAAAAAAAGGTAAACCCCCAAGCTATAAATAACTGGAATAATTTGAACAGTGGACGTTAAAAAACAAACAAGCAAATGAGATAATGTTGTTGCAAAAGTGTGCACACCCTGTTATGCCTCTTTATGTGGCTATGTCGGAAAGTAACCAATCACATTCAAACTTGCATGAAATGGGAGACGGCACACAGCGGCCACCATTTGAAGTCTCTGGTTTACCCCAAATGGAAAGTTCGGCTGTTGGAGTAGACTTTTCCTGCCGTTTTTCTGGCCACATCTTGCATCACAATCCATTGCCCGTAGAGCTTCCACAGTGCAGGGATCTCAGACATTAAAGCTATGGTCCGAAGTTTTCTGCTGCATCATTTAAGACGGACGCTCGAGGAAGCAGCCAACCAGGAACGAGTGTGAAAGCAGTCCACCAATCCGAAGCGGGCGTTCGCAGAACCAAATTTGCATATACCACTTGAGTAGCTTGCCTGTGTTGTGTGGCTTGGCTGGAAGGAAAATGTTGAAACATCCTGGACAGGCCAAAACAAAACCTTTGGGCCATACCTTTTAAATATTGCATGTAACGACAGTTATTGTCAAGTGGAAATAAATTTGAGCTGTCAAACGATTCATTTTTTTAATCAGATGAATCACATCTTAGAATTTTGTTTAATCGCTTAATTAAAGGCTTTTTTTAATCAACATTTTTTTGCCCGACAAATTTAAATTATGCGTTAATTTTTTCGACATTTAATGTTATGAGGACGTCTTCAAAAATGTTTATCCACTGCACACGCTCTTCCATCTCTTTTTCAAATCAGTTAATTATTTACATAATTTCAAATGGAATAAAATTACCCCAATAATTTGACATGAAATCTGAATGTCATTTATTACATGCTTTACTTTAATGCATATAGTTATGTTTATTGCTCAACCACACTCTGGTTAAAATGAATTAAAACATGATTAATGCGATAATGTTTTGACATCACTAAAACAAATACTGCACAACAGTAACATTACAAAGACCTTGACGTCCCTCCAAAAGTGAAATGACACAACACAAGTAAAACTGGCCAGGGAGGCTAACCAAAAGGCTGACGGCAACTTTGAAGAAGCTGCAGGAATTTATGACATTTCCAGGCTGTAAAATACTTTTGGGAAAATGTTTAATGGTCCGGCTGAAGTTTTTGTCCGTCATTCCAAAATGTTTGTTTGGCAAAAACGCAACACTGATCATCACCAAGACAACATATGTGTAGTGAAGCATGTAAGTATATTTTCTTCAGCTGGGACATAACAAAGTGGGAGGGATTTATGAACAGTTCCAAATGCTAAAGACTGTTTGCATAAAACCTTCAGGCTTTTGCTAGAATGACAAAAAATGTCAGGAAATCATGCTCGAACAGCAGAACTTTATTCAGGCTTAATCAGAGGCACCTAAAATGGTAGCATTGTGCGACTGCCATGTGGTTGGTTAATTCTGAACACAGCTGCATCCACAGTCATAAGAAGGTCTGCACAGTTGAGCAGACATTATGTCATTCATTGTTACTTACCCTTGCTAAGAGAATTTTGTTTTCATTGGAGTGGTACAGGTTATATGTCACTCCAATGGTGGTAATGTTTTTTCTTTTTAATGATTTATCAAGCGCTCATTTACAAAAACCTGCTTCTTGAACAGTGGTGTGTAGACTTTTTAGAGCCACAGTAGGCTATATGTAAATAGCTTATCTTGACGGGGTGATGAATAATACTTTAAGTTAAATTAAGCACAGTTTAGTTAACCTGAACTGACTGTTTGAGATTCTGCGGATTTTGTATTTG
The DNA here is from genome assembly GCF_051991255.1 of Vanacampus margaritifer. NCBI lineage: Eukaryota > Metazoa > Chordata > Actinopteri > Syngnathiformes > Syngnathidae > Vanacampus > Vanacampus margaritifer. The sequence continues at coordinate 9,852,431 of NC_135433.1, read as the reverse complement.
ATTACTAATGATTTGGATTTCATTAGGGGTGTGCCAAAAAAATCGATTCTCATTTAGTACGATTCACAATCGATTTTAGATGTCCCAAAATCGATTTTATTTAAATTATTTCATACTGTCTTCCCTTTGTTTTTCGTGTGCCTTTATTGGGAGCGCTGTTCATGTTATACCCGGTTTGGCCACTGAGGGGCATTGTGGTTCCACGCGGTCTAATACACTGTTAAGTTGTAGCCACATTAGGAAGTAGAAGGAAAAATTCACGATCAAGTTATTCCAATAAAAAATAATAATACAGACGCTCCCCACCTTACGAACGAGTTACGTTCCGGACGATCGTTCGTAAGGTGAATTTGTTCGTAAGTTGCTTCAGTGCTATATTTTGTATTATAATTTATGTTTAAAGCCTATATAAGTATATTGAAGGTTTATATAAGTATGTTTAAGGCTTGTACAAGTAACCTGCATTGGTTTGTACTGAAAAAAACTTTTAATAAAATGGAGAGAATACGTACAGTACTGTACTGTACTACGTATGTTAGAGAGAGAGCGCGAGAGACACACACACAGTATGTACATGTACGTAATAAGATAAATAAAATGAAGTTTAACTTACTTTTGGAAGATGTGCTCGATGCTTAAGGAGATGATGGAGGAGGATTTTATATCATGAGAGATTCTTCGTCGTCGCTGGAATCGGCTTCAAAAGTTATTTCCTGCTTCATGGGGACCGGCGTTTTCTTCCTCCTCCTCCTCGCCACGTTGCTCAGCCTCCAATGAGCTCTCACAGCGCCAATCGTCGGTATTAGCGGCGGAAAGAAGCACTACGCGCAATACAAAATCTAACTTACAGCATTTCTTTCCGAACATTTTTCGACATACTGTACGCGCAGAAATGTTTGTATGTACCGTTGTTCGCAACTCGAATGTTCGTAAGTAGGGGAGCGTCTGTAATTTCAGCATGGAGCCGTTCTAGCGCGCTAATTAGCAGTAGCGAGTCAGACTGCAGTAGATCATTACAATTCCTTGCACATCTATAGATTGAAGCAAAAATCATTGTCAATCAAATCATTGTCGATTTAAAAATCGATTCTGAATAGAATCGCAGACACAAAAATCGGAATTGAATCGAATCGTGAGACATTCAAAGATTCCCGCCCCTAGATTTCATGCTGTCCTCCAGGACTGAATTGACACTTGGGTCACTTTGTTGTTATGGATATCGTCCGAGGGCTGCGCGTGTTTTGCCTACTTTTTTTTGCATTCTCTGCTGTTGCGTCTTAAAACAAAGCACGCAGATTCGTTTTGGCAGAATTGACAGTTGGGAAAAGAACCTCTTTGCAGCCACTAACGCTCATTTTGAATAACATCATGCATCTGGAAAAATAAGGCTATAAATATTGGAATCGGTATCCCCCCCAATAAAACTCCACATGGGTCAGCCCTACACAAAACGAAAGAGAGGTCAGTCATCTGTGACACTAACAATTGCCATCAAGAAAATCCTCTTTGGCCAGCTTCTTCCCAATCATGTCGCAGTCGCTCAATGCTTCGTCGGGCATAATCCCATTTGCTGTAATCTCACTCTCTACACCGACGTTGCAAATGTAACCTCAGTTTTAGACATCAGGAGGTCAGGTTATCATCTGCGTATGTGGACGATGATCTTGGGTGAGGGTCAACAACAAGATCCAGCGTTTTGCTTGGACGATCTCATGACCTGACAATTGTGTCAGACGACGGGAACAATGTGTGCGGCCTGCAGACGTTGTTGTGTTGTCTGCGCACACTCAACCTGGAAGAATGTGTGTCGTAATGACTGTTGGAGTTGATCCATTTTACTTCTCTATTGGACTTAATTTGCTGATTTGCATTTAGGCGGAACGCATACATACGGCTTTTCTCTTCATTGTTTGACTAACAAGGATTTGGAAAAGTATACTTGGATGAAAAAAAAAAGTGCTAATATTAACCACCTCAGAAGTTCAGGGAATGCAATTCTTTTTATTTTTATTTTATTTATTTAAAAAAAAATTTAAATAGCATGTACGCCGGGCCCCACTACTGTATGTAATGATCTCAGTTTTTAATATTTTCTCCCCAGTGCCAAGATAAGTCGTGGACTTGGCACCTTCAGTATGAGCACGCAGCCACAGGCATACTTTTGTCTATTTTACTGAAAGGGCTCCAAGAAATCCTTTTAAATATTATTCCAGGCCCCGCTTAAACAATTTCTCCAGAAGCTATTTGAAATGGGAGTCATCTGATAAATAGTCTCTAAAGCTGTTGCTGTTCCCAAAACTTCACTTGGAGGAAATATGTACAATTCATAGTTTATCATCCACCTGTTTTTTTAAAATAACAAACTACTTGCATCTTTTTTTTATGACTGAAAAGCAAAATCAATTACTATTATTATTATCATCATCATCAATTATTATCTTACTTTATTTTTATAGTCAAAAAATGCATTCCGTGGCATTCACGTCGTTTCAAATGACTATTAATGGGAGCAGACGCTGTTGCCGTCACTTTTCAAGATAGCCCAAAAAAACAACAACATAAATCTGTTGCAGGTAGCGCTAGTCGGTATGTAGCACATTGCTGTAATTGTCACTATGTGGGCGCACACTAGAGCAGAGCAGAGGAAGTGAGCGAAAGCACCTGATGTATCCTCCTCACCAAATAATACGGCGGCACTGCGTCTTCCGGCCTTATTTTCCTGTCTTTGTCTCGCTATACTTCAACAACAAACAGTCAAGCAGACATTGCACGCAAGCGGCACCGTTTTTTTTAATGGAAGCACAGCGGGGCCCCGTAAGGAAATGCAAGTCCGACTTGGCTTTTACCCAACTGCGTATGCCTGACATTGTGCAACAGCTCCACAGCCTTTCTGTGATTTATTTTATTTTTTTATTTTTTTTTTACGACTCACACCTCAATGTAAAAACTATCGGGTGTTGTTTTGTCTGAGATTACGCAGTCGGTTTTGTTTGACTTCGCATTTGGAGAGGATTGCCAGTGTTTGCCGAATGATTTTACTTAGTGTGATTTGCAACTAAATAAAAAAGAAATGTGTTTGGTGAGTGCTCTTTGTTAGGGGTTTCTGCTGTTCCATTGGCCTTTAAGAACACATTTTGACCATTTAAGCCTTTGACTTAACTGAGTGCTGTGAAATACAGGAAGCAGAATTCTTTCCTCGCTACTCGGAGCTGTCACTACTAGTGTTAATTTTATCAGCCATTTTTAAATGTAGTCAGTTTCAGACTTAGTAGTCAGATTTGTCTATAGCACCGGAACCTGACTTTTGGATTCAAGTTTGTGAAAACGCATTTAAAATGACAAAACACACAAATTTACAACTTATCCAATATAAAATTATTCACAGAACATACATTACTCAATATATGATGAAGAAAATGGGACTCTCAGACTCCGACATTTGTCTCCAATGCTTACAAAACACTACAGACACTTATGTTCATGCTTTATGGTTATGTACTCCGGTTATGTATTTCTGGACTAAAGTCTTAGAAAAACTTTCCGCTATTTTGGACTGTAGGATACCTTTATCTCCAAACTTGTGTTTGCTAGGTGACCGAACAACAACTGACTTACCACATAAACAATTTCAATCTACACTTGTAGCCCTTACTGTCGCAAAAAAAACAATTCGTGTTAACTGGAAAAATAAACAAACTCTGAATATCGACCAATGGTCTAACCTCCTCATAAATCACATTTTAATGGAAAAAATATCTGCTTCAAATAAAAACCAAATATCAAAATTTATAGAAACATGGTCTACGTATATAGAATTTTTTAACCTAATTCTGGTTACTTAATTCTGTCTGTTAGCGAGAGCCACTACATCGTGATAACTTACATTGATGTTTCTGCATTTGGCAATTTATTATTATATTATATTATTAGTATGGGATTTTTTTTAATGGGCTTTGGGTGAAAAAAAATAAAATAAAAAAATAAATGTAGTCAGTTTCAATCGCACTTGTTAGTTTTTATCATAGTTAGTCAATGTTTTTATTTTGTCCATTTGCAGTCATTTTAGTCTTTTAGTCCAAAGAAACCTCATTTTATTCATCTAGTTTTAGTCAGCAAAAACTGTCAACGTTTTAGTCAGGACAATAATTTTACTCCTGCATATTTTTTCGTCAGCAGATTATGTTGGAACATTTTGGATCTAGGAATATTTTACATAAAAAAATTATCATCTTTTTGATGAGCATATCATCAAGTGGCTAATATAGCTTCATGCTATGAGCTAGTAAATTAGCCAGTATTAGTTAGCGGTCGGATAAACATTATTCCTGGAACGTTATAACCATTGGATTAATGTTACGGTTTAACTATAATTAACTTTTTTTTTTCTTCTATTTTATTTTATTTTTTTAACCTTTCACCAGGAATCCACCTCCTGTCTGTCCCATGTGTTTGTGCATGTTGCACTCGCTAGCTGCAGATTTGAAAGGGGGCGTGTCACTGTGTGTCACATGACCGTGTCACAGTGACAGATTAGCAGACACACAGGATTTTACAAAATCATTTGATTTAGTTCATGAACTAAAATGTCCATAGATTTAAGTCCCGTTTTTATTAGGTTAAGTACATTTTCATCTTGTCTTCATTGGTCGATGAATATGTACACTAATTTAGTGCCAATTATTGTTTAATATTTAGGGGTTTAGTCTAGTCTAGTTTTTGCCTGGTGAAAAATGTGTGTTGACGAAAATATGTTTGTATAGTTTTTGTTGACAAAGTTGATGCCAGTCACTAGCAATTATTTTTTACAGTTGATTATTCTATAGATTATTCCATTGATTAATCAAATAATGTAATCAAATTTTATTTTGCATTAAAGTGTATTGCAAAACACTATTTCCCCCCCCCCCCCCCAATTACCGGTACTGTTTATTAACCAATTATTGTACCTTTTAGTATTTTGTATGTGTGTGCTAAAAACAAACAAAATATCAATTCAGCAATATAAATGTGAGGAATTAATTTGAAACCAATTCAATCATTGGTTCGGTTATTGTTTGCTAATGTCTTATTTCGTTTGAATACAAAAGATAATGAATTTGTCTACTCTGATGGGCTACAGAAATGAGAGAAAAATTGCTGTTGAGAGATTGAAATTGGAGGATTTTTAAACCATGGCTCTAAAAGATTAGTGGATTATTAGAATAGTTGTCAATTCATTTGCTAATTGCTCACTCCCAACCATCACAGATGATGAGGTATTAAAGAGCGAGCTGGAAAAAAAAAAGTCAACGGCGTCGACGAGGCAATGGATGCTGCGGGTCGGTTTCAGCTCGAACACGTCGATGGATGTCACTTATGCTGTTGTTGTGGTTGAAATCACAGCAGACAAGTGGTGACAGCAAGACGAGAACCAGACTGACAGAGTTTATGAGAATTCTCAAAAAGATTTGTTTTCAATTGAGCATCCTTTTCAACGAGTCATTAATCCAGGCAATTTGTTGTGTGGCAATCCCCATCCAAGCAGCCCTTTGTGCTGCTCTGGTCATCTCTGCTCACAGTCTCGGTGTGTGTGTGTGTGTATGTGCTTCTAATGAGCAGTTACTGGTGCAGCTGGCCAATGAGAGCCCCCAAGTGTGTGTGAGAGGAGAATACAGCAGCTCACAAGGATCTCTGTAGCTTGTCACAATTGGATAGCATTCCTCATATTGAGGAATGTCAATGTTGCAGCAATTTTTGTGTGAAAGGTCTTTAAATGTGGCCTATAAGCAAACGCAAAAAATGATACGGCCCCCAAAGGTCCCAGGGACCTCAGGTTGAGAACCACCGGTCCAGATGTCTATCAACAAGGCCCAGAAAATGAAAATGTTGCGCAGCCTTCTGTGCTCAGTGTTAATGACCTCTTCATTCTTTATTTATTTTTTTTTTTTCATCACTTGTCGCTTGGATCAGCACATCATGGCGGAGTCGGAACCCACACCCGAACAGCTGGCCGCGCTCGCCGCAGCCAACGAGGAGACGGACGCCGCGGTCAACTACAAACCGCCGGCACCCAAGAGCTTGCAGGAGATCCAAGAACTGGACCAAGACGACGAGAGCCTGCGCAAGTATAAGGAGGCCTTGCTGGGCAAAACCTCTGTGAATGCAGGTGAGAGCGCTCTGCCGGCAAAGTTAAAGGGGACAACAAGTCCAAAAAGTTCGATTCAATATGTTCTAGTTGCACTCGTTAGTCTGAACGTGTCTTCTGATTGATATTGCATTTGTGGTTTTTATCCATGGGCAGCCATTTTGTCTAAGGGCTCGGCTCGCAAACATCACATGACCAAACCCAAAAAACAGGTGAGCCGTGACAGTCGTTACCTGAGCCCATTTGAGGAAGGGTCCCCGGCCGGCTCCAATGTGATGTCAGTCGGCAATGGGCGACCCCCATGGGGATAGACTGTGAATGGCCAAAACATCATTTAAAAGATTATAAATGGATATTTATTGTTACTTTAATTTAGTTATTTGATACGGGTTCACGTAACACAACATGATTTGGACCGGAATCGGCCATCTTTTTTGTTGTTTACATTCACCTCGAACGCATTCTGGTCAGAACTGGGACACTCGGAGCGGGATCAATCCAATTTCCCACCTTCCTCAAATGCAGCATAAGTGACGTACAGACGCTCCCCTACTTACGAACATTCGAGTTGCGAACAACGGTACATACGAACATTTCTGCGCGTACAGTATGTCGAAAAATGTTCGGAAAGAAATGCTGTAAGTTAGATTTTGTATTGCGCGTAGTGCTTCTTTCCGCCGCTAATACCGACGATTGGCGCTGTGAGAGCTCATTGGAGGCTCAGCAACGTGGCGAGGAGGAGGAGGAGGAAGAAACGCCGGTCCCCATGAAGCAGGAAATAACTTTTGAAGCCGATTCCAGCGACGACGAAGAATCTCTCATGATATAAAATCCTCCTCCTCCTCCATCATCTCCTTAAGCATCGAGTACATCTTCCAAAAGTAAGTTAAACTTAATTTTATTTATCTTATTACGTACATGTACATACTGTGTGTCTCTCGCTCTCTCTCTCTAACATACGTAGTACAGTACTGTACGTATTCTCTCCATTTTATTAAGTTTTTTTCAGTACAAACCAATGCAGGTTACTTGTACAAGCCTTAAACATACTTATATAAACCTTCAATATACTTATATAGGCTTTAAACATAAATTATAATACAAAATATAGCACTGAAGCAACTTACGAACAAATTCACCTTACGAACGATCGTCCGGAACGTAACTCGTTCGTAAGGTGGGGAGCGTCTGTATTATTATTTTTTATTGGAATAACTTGATCGTGAATTTTTCCTTCTACTTCCTAATGTGGCTACAACTTAACAGTGTATTAGATCACGTGGAACAACAATGCCCCTCAGTGGCCAAACCGGGTATAACATGAACAGCGCTCCCAATAAAGGCACACGAAAAACAAAGGGAAGACAGTATGAAATAATTTAAATAAAATCGATTTTGGGACAAAAAAAACGTAACTCGTTCGTAAGGTGGGGAGCGTCTGTATTCAGTCCACAGCAAGTGGCAAAATGGCCGCCGACTGCTTAATTCATATTCCACATGCACAATATTAATCAGAATACAGTGTTTAGACTAATGGGGGCCACATAAAACATTGTCAAGACAATTTTTGACTTTTAAATAAACTTGCTCTGGTTTGTGTACAATTGGATTGAATTGGTCCTCTACTCATTTGGATGTAAAGGTTGAATTTGTCATAAAGCGCTGATCTATTTGCTTTTGCAAGCAGTGCCAATAACTATTTTCATGACAGTTGAGCTAGCCTGAGCACAACGGCGTATTAGGGCCACGTATAAATATATATTTTTTAAGAGGGCGGGGGCAATATTCCAAGAAAAAAAAACGTGCAAATTTGCGACTTAATATAGTGGCAGATTTGAAAGGAAAAAAAATACTTTTCGGTCGGTTTTCCAAATAAGGAGATAGGAGAGATTTAAAGCGTTGTGTACGACGACTGGCCAGCAACAGACGCCTCGCTTGGCGAAGGTCCACACCCGGACGATTAAGCGTTTGAGTTAATTTGTTAAAATGTATATTTACTTGTACATTTATGTTTCCAGAATTAGTATCGAAATTGATATCGAATCTGCTGCTCTCCGACATTCACTTGCTAGTATGCTAGCATCTGATTGGATAGTGTTTATTCAGCTGATAGGGGATCAGGTTGTCGCTCTGGCTGCGGTGAATGACGAATAAAGTTTTAATTTAAGAATGATCCGTCTCCATCCTGCCTTTTCATTTTATAAACAGTGTCCCATTAACCATCATCGAATCCTCACATAATTAGACTATAGCTACGCTATGTGTATGTTTCTGTGTGTGTGTGTGTGTGGTGGGGGGGGGGGGGGTGCTTTCGCAAATCTGCCACTAGATAGTTGCAAATTTTTGACTTAATAAAGTGGCAAATTTGCGATTTTTTTTTTTCTCTGAATATTGCCCCCGCCATCTAAAAATAGATATATTTATACGTGGCCCTAATACGCCATCGTACCTGAGAGCATTAAAAAATTACAGGAATAAATTAAGAGTATCGTGCAAAATGGGAATTTGTTTGATTTTGAAAATGATATATTCGAAATCCCAAAAGTACCAACTCACAAAATTGAGTATTACATAAGAAACAAATAGAAATCAAGTAGAAATGAGCCTTCTTCAGGGATGTGATTTTTCCGCTAAATCGTGGAATTCCACTTTTTTATCTCCCCCCCCAAAAAAAAAAAAATTCAGTTTTTTTTTTTTTTTTTTTTTTAGTAGTTCATTGTGTATGCACATGACTCCGACAGATAACATCTTCTGCTATAACAAAGACATTTGTGGTATGCTCTAATATGAGTTACTTTTCATTTGGTCATGATACAATTATTTGTTCATGAAATTTGAACTCTTCAACATTATTTATGTGTTAACTTAGTAATCACATTAGTTAGATATGATGATATTCTCAGTGATAGTTTTTAAAAGCAAAGGCAGTCCAATGTTTTTGAATGTGACTGATTTTGAGTTGACTAAAACTGCCATTTTATATGGGATAGTTCAATATACATTGAAAATTTATGCTGTTGTTTTGTCTATTTCTTTGTCATGTGAGTGCATTGAAAGTACTTAAAAACACGGAAAACCCATGAGCTCCGGGGGGCTGCGCCCCTCTTGTCCCCCCACCAGGGCACTGCCCTGGACCTAGCTGGGTGCCAGCGGCCCCCAGACCCCCGGCTAAATTTTCAGATAATTTCACTTTGGTCAAATCACATCCCTGCTTCTTGTGTTTCATGACTGCAAAACATGCTTTCTTGTGCCGGCTGATGACGTCATCTTGTGCCTCTCCGTCATAGATCCCAACTCGCCAAACATCCAGGTGACGCGGATGACTCTGATATGTGACGCGGCGCCCAACCCTTTGGTACTCGATCTGCAGGGTGAGTGTGTGTCTTACAGATCACCTCGTTTTTTTTGTGAAGCAAATACATGACACCAAAGTGCTCACATGGATTGTTTACTTTCAATTTGGACCGTCCAACTCCTTTTGTGCACAAATGTTGACTGAGCCTCTTCAGCCAAATCAGACGCTACCGTTTAATCTGCAGTGTGATGCGGAAGGCCACCTGGTGGTCAGCATCTTTACTACAACTTTCTCAGTGTGGACAAATCCACTAAGCATGCCGCAATTTGAGAAACCATGAATAAATAACGGCGCATTGGATTATCTGTGTCTGCCAGGAGATCTGGAGAACTTCAAGAAGAACCCGTTTGTGTTGAAGGAGGGAGTGGAGTACAAAATCAAGATCAATTTCAAGGTGAGAGCGTCCATTCAATCCGTCGTGCGTTTGCCGCACTGAGCCGTGACGTGTCCGCAGGTCAACAGGGAGATCGTGTCGGGTTTGAAGTACATTCAGCAGTCATTCAGGAAAGGAGTAAAGGGTAAGGCCGCCTCCACACAAAGACTAGTTGTTTTGAGTTCCTAATCTGTTGTCATCTCCACTCTTGCTCTCCAGTCGACAAGTCTGACTACATGGTGGGCAGCTACGGGCCCAGACCCGACCAGGAGTACGAGTTCCTCACCACGGTGGAGGAGGCGCCCAGAGGCATGCTGGCCCGCGGCACGTACAACATCAAGTCCAAGTTCACCGACGACGACAAGCACGACCATCTGTCCTGGGAGTGGGGCCTGACCATCAAGAAGGAATGGAAAGACTGACCGCCCGCCATTCCTCAGCCGCTTCCTTTCCTCCATCGCTGCCATTCCATTTGGTTCTCATTCGTCTCATCTCCGTCCATTGGCGTCGCCGCACTTACTTTCCGGTTGAATTTGGTTTCCTGTCAAATGTTGCGTTCTGGAAATGGAGATGAAAACGTTGTTTAGGAATCAGTAGTCCCTTTTTCTTGTATGATTCTTTTCTTATTCTGCTCTTCATCCTGCTGTCTTTTTATTTTTTTTATGGTCACCACGTCTGCCTTGGGAAAAGCTACAGGAGCATTGCTGTATGTATGTATTGAGTGTGTGTGTGTGGGGCATCTTTTGCTGGACACACAACCCTACTAAAGCCTTTGAGCAGATTTGTCGTCTTGGTAAATTATTTGGAATTTAGGTCATCTCTTTTCTGAATATTAGTTTGCAGTGACAAGATGTCTTGTCCTTACCAACTTGTTAGTTGCCATGTGGCCTTTTAACATGAATTCTCAGGACAAGTAAATCAAATTTAACAGCGCTATTAGCCTTCAGTTATTAACTCGACAAGGGAGAACGTGCTTGTTTTCTCCCAAGCATGTCTACAGGAGGCAAAAATGCTCCTGTCACTAATAGTCCAATTTCTAAACGCATACAAACACTCCCAAGTGGTGTCTATTTTTACAAAAGTGTTGTATTTTTCTTACTGTGACAGAAGCTGCAGCTTCATTCGGATCTTTCTGGTGTTTGGGTCGGGGTTAAAATCAGTGTTTGCTATATTGCTGCCCACTTACGAGCTCCTGTGATGACATTAAAATGTTGAAATTCAAATGTGTCCTCGTTCATTACACACAACAAAAACATGCAAAAATGATCTTGTTTTTAATTAACACAGAATTGACATGTTATAGAGCAAAAACATTAGTTCACTTTGAAACGCACGCACTGTACAATTTGGCAGTTGTGAGGGGAAAGGTTGGTGTTGTTCAACAAACACATTTCGGGGACAAGGCAGATTAAAAGCTTATTTAAATCCACCAATTCAAGAGAATTCTACATGTTGAATGACAGCAGTGTTTCTCAACCTTGTGACAGGCACAACAATTAAATGCTCCTCCACTAGATGGCAGAAGGTACAATTAATCTGCATTAATGAGACACTTAACTCCTTTCAGCACTAAAAAGTTAGTATGTCCAGAATTAATTTAATTACGTCATTATTTTACATGTACAATAAATACCTTTAAAACACATTTTTCCATTTGCTGTCGAATGAAGATGACATCACTTGTTCTGAGGAAATAGGTAACGACCAATCACGGCTCACCTGTTTTCTGGGTTTGGTCAGCAAACTGAGCCATGATTGGTCATTACCATTTCCTGCACCCGTGATGTCATCTTCAGTCGACAGCGGGTGTCAAAATGAGGTTTTAAGGGTATTAATGATATACATAACAAATGTTAAAGACAAAATATCTTCTTACTGCTGACAATGACTAAATTAGTTAATTATCCTTTTAAACACTTTGTCACCATACAGACAAAATAATTTCACTCAAGCAACAACAACTAATGATCGACAACTAGTAAATATTTGCCTCTCAACAGTAAATATTCCGATGCTGAAGACCAAACCAGTAACTTAATGTTTGTATACCGTCAATTAGAAGTCCTGTTTTTTTTTGTTAGTATAGGAATGAACACTTGTTTTTTTAAATCAATAAATTAATCAACAAAATACTCAATATTATAAAAAAATAATTGTAGCGCTAAAATTTCACACTAAGTCAATTTGTGAGACAGGCTTTACTGTATATGCATTTTGTGACATTTGCTTGGTTTTATGTCACAATATTTTATATTTTACTTTTAAGACACATTTTAATGTAAAACATGTACCTTGGCTCCACAACGGTTGGGGAAACCCTGCTTTAAATGCCACATTCGGTGGTAGCTTGAGGCATGAAGTCATGAGTGCATTCATAAATCTCAACCAGGACAGAAAACTATACAAAACTTTTTTTGTTTTGCACAAGTCAGTTATTTAATTATATTTACTATATCCACATAATCTGCTTTGTTTCATTTGCTTCATGTCACACAAATTAGTTGAATGACAAACCTTCAGAGCTCTGATAAACATCCATGAGGCAATCACTTATTAGAAGCAAGAGGGAAGAAAAAAAAAATCTAACATTTTAGAAATAACAATCCATCCATGTTCTGTAGAGCTGGAGCTGCACAAAGGCGCTCATTTCCCACTTTTTCTGCCCTTGGTAGCGCTCACGTCGCTTTTGGTCTTCTGCAAGCGGGAGAAGATCTCCTTGAAGAGCGCTTTGTACTCGGGCGTGTTCTGACTCAGACGTTTGTCCACTTGCTCCACCTGCCTGCTGATGCCCTCCAAGGCTTCCGGCGTGGACGGGGTGTGGGGGGGAGTGGGCGGGGAGCCGGCCGCCCCCGTGCAGGCCACGCTGTACTCCTTCAAGGAGGGGTCCCTGGAGACGGGGCGCGATGTCTGCACCTCGGCGTGGCACAGGCTCTCCTCGTCGCGCCGGCACTTCCCCAGCAGCTCCTCGTACTTCTCCAGCAGGGCGTGGTACTGCTCGTCTACCTCGCTCAGGATAGACATGCCTCGTTTGCGCCCCGACTGGCGCCTCCCGGGGGGGTCGCGGACCGTGACGACGTTCAGCGCCGTGTCGCTGCAGCTCTTCCTCACGGGGCCTCCCGGCTCGCCTTTGCCCACTTCGCCTCCAGCGTCCACGACGGCGGGTTCATCCGGCGTGTCCGTCTCGGGGCCGTTGCCGAGCAACGTCTCGATGCCGTCCTCCATCAGACACGCCCTGGACTTCCTCAGCAGCTGCATCTCTTGGAGCTCCGCCTCCAGCTCGCGAACTCGCAGCTGGCAGCCCTCGGCTCCGAGCAGACGCTGCTCCAGGCGGTCGAACTCCTGCAGCACGGCGGCGCACTCCCGCTCGGCGCCCTCCCTCTTGGAGCGCTCGGCGGCCATGGCCGAACGCAGCGACGTCACGATTTCCCTCAGGCGCTCGTTCTCCTCCTCCGCCGGCTGCCTCTCGACGAGGTCCACGCTGCCCGGGTTGGCCAACAGGAAACCATCCTCATACCTTCAAAAACGAGAAATTGACACATTTATGCAGGAGAGCAAAACAGACATTGTCATTTTCACTGGTGGGCTGTGGGGAACATTTACTAATATTTGTACATTGAAATTTTAATCATGTAAACTCGCTTCTATCTCAGGTTCCGGGTTCACGGTCGCGCTGTTTTGGGTATTATGGCTATGTATACATTTTGATTTTTTTTATATTCAGAAAAAAAAACTAATATATGTCATATGAAATATATTTGCGACATTATAAAATAGAAAATTTGCGAGAAAAAAAACGTCACAAATTTACGAGAAATAAATTTGCGAGAAAAACTCACATATTTCTGACACATAAACTCGCAAATTTGCCAGGAACACCCCCCCCCCCTCAAATTTACAAGAAATAAACTCACAAATTTATGACAAATAAACCCGCAAATTTAGTGATATTATAAAGTGGCAAATTTGTGAAAATTTTAAACTCGCGAAATGACAAGAGATAAACTCACAAATTTCTCACAGGTTTGTGACATAATGTGGCAAATTTGAGAGAGAAAAACCTCACAAATTTACATAAATACATAAATAAACTTGCAAACTCGTGACAAAGTGGCAGATTTGTGAGAAACTCATAAATTTTTTATGAGAAAAATAAAATCGCACATTTGTGACATTATAAAATGTCAAATTTGCAAGAAAAATAACAAATTTATGAGAAATAAACTCACAGCTTTGTGACATAATATGGCAAATTCGCAAGAAAAAAAAAATCACAAAAAATCACGAGAAATAAACTCGCAAATTTGTGCCATTATAAAGTGGCAATTTGCAAGAAAAACCTAAAAACTTTGACGGATTAACTCGCAAATTTGCCACAATATAAAGTGGCAAATTTGTGAGAAATAAACTTGCACATTTGTGACAAAGTCACAAATATGCGAGAAAAACAAAACAAATTTATGACAAATAAATTCAAAAATTTGTAGCATAAAGTGGCAATTTGCAAGAAAAACTCACAAACTAATGACGAATAAACTCACAAATTTGTGACATAAAGTGGCAAATTTGCGAGAAAAACAAAACAAATTTATGGCAAATAAACTTGCAAATTTGCCACATTATAAAGTGGCAAATTTGTGGGAAAAAAACCTCACAAAATTTACAAGACATTAACTCGGAGCTTTGTGACTTTATAAAGTGGCAAATTTGCGAGAAATACGCGTAGCGCACTTGGATGTTTGTGCCAATACTTTTTGGTCAGGTTTTCAAATAAAGAGATAGTAATTACTTTAGCAGAGATTAACCATATCATATTTAGCATTCACACTTTGAAGCGTTGGGTACTGCCCAATGATAAAGACGACTCGCTTTGCGAAGGTTCACACCCAGAGGATCAAGCATTTAAGTTAATTTGTTAAAATACACATTTACTTGTACATTTATGTTTCCAGAATGACTATTTAGACATTCATACATCTTTCTTTTTTTTTTTTGTACAAGTAGCTAAGTTGATGTGTCAATTGTTGATCTGCTGTTCAGTCATTCACTTACGGGAAGTGTTGTCGCTCTCGCTGCCGTCCGTGTACGACAAGTAAAGTTTAAGAAGAATTGCGTCTCCAACCTGCATTTTCATCTTACAAAAAGTGTTCCATTAATCACCAACGAATCCTCACGTTAACTCCTGGTGGACAAAAGCCAGCACCTCGTCCAGACTATCGCTTTGCTACGTGTAGTCCTCGCAAATGTGTCACTTAATAATGTCACAAATTTGAGAGTTCATTTCACGTAAATTTGTGAGTTTTTTTCTTTTCAGAATATTACACCCTCTGTAAAAGAAAAATATTTATACGTGGCCCTAAAACGCCGTCGTATATATCCCTATTTTGCTCTGCCGGGCGTTTATTTAGGGTGTAGTTCCACTGTTGGCCACTAGATGGTGGCACATTATTATGGTTGACACTGTCAAAAAGAAGACTAGTGAAAACAGGAAGTATTTCAAGTCCAGCCTATTTATTGCTCAAGATAGAATGTGATATTGTCTTTAATCCTGCTTTATACGCCAAAAGAAATGAACAGGTTCATTTTTGAAGATAAGTTTTAGACAAAATGTGATTTGTTTACTGTAAACATAGAGGGATGGGTACACTGTAAAAAGGCAGAACCCGTGTTTAGTGTAACCTTGGCGCAGTGCAGAGCTCTTTTAGGCAAGGAAACGAGTGGACCGTCTTGCGGCGCTCCTTCTTCTCGCGGAGGACCCTCAGATCCTCCAAAGTTTGCAGCTCCTCCACCCGACCCGTCAGACTGTCCACCTGCCCCTGCAAGGTCTCCATGGTGCCCGTCAACCTGCGCGCACACATGCACACCGAGCGCATGTTATGTCATCAATATGGCGGCTTGGACTTCTCAGCATACCATACTTGCAGCTTTACAGGGATTTATTGTTAACCACTCGCCTAGCAGATTTAGAAAGGACAAAAGGTTCCCTCTGAACTATTTCCAAGCTTGATTCGATTTCGTAGCCTTCAACACGAGATTTCTCAAGAAGGCTCGGGTGGCTTATCAGTAAGACGTGGTCACAAAACTTAATGAACGGAAATTTGCAAAAAAAGGTCACGCCGGCTGGCAGCAGCCGCTCACCTGTCGATTTTCTGCTGCGAGGCTTTGCTCTCCAGCACCAGCTTCTCATTGGTGATCTCCAACTCTCTGGCGGTCACGTCCAGTTGCTCGTAAACCTTCGCGTGCTGCTCGTTTATCTCCCGAAGCATCTCCAGCTGCTTGGAGAGGTACTACGAAAATACATGCATTGGTTGGGTCTGTTACGGGGGGATTGTAGGAGGCATTGCACAAGTTGGTCTAAAAGTAGGACGTTTGGTACACCGATAGATTTTCATATGCTCTGTCCAAATCTGCCAGGAGCCAACGCCAATGCTCAATGGTGCCGGCATCTTGGACAATTCAAAATGGCCACCTATCAAAAACAGATATTTTAATTGTGTGTCAAAGAAATGTGAAACAATTACATCTAAAACCACTTTTTAGGGGTTTTGGCACCAAGGAATCTGAATCTGGTATCTGGTTTACAGTGGTGTGGACAAGAGTAGCCGAATTCGGCCGAGAGTCAAAACATAAAAAATAAAAATTGTAAAACGATGTGTCGAGTAACTAAAATAAATTTGGATCAAGTTTACTGGATGTTATCTTATTCTTGCAATATAGCTGCAAAAGCCTGACTTACAAGAAGTGGCCATTTTGAATCATACAATATGGTGGCACCATTTAAATTTTGCTTTGGCTCGCGGCAAATTTGAATAGAGCATATTAACTCATTCACTGCCATTGACAGCTATAGACGTCAAAAAATCATTTTAACTATTTTTATTAGTTAAACTTTTTTTTCTTCCATTTTTGTTAACAAGAATATAAAAACCTAGATTTTTTTGTACATCTAGAACAGATATAAAATCTGTGATTAATTGTGAGTTAACTAGTTAAGTCATGCGATTAATTACGATTACAAATTTTAATTGTCTGATGCCCCTAATTTTTAATAATCTTTTCTTTAAAAAAAAATACATTTTTAATAATGTTTTTTTTTTTTTTTAATTATTAAAAATTTGGGGCATCTGGCCATTACAACAACATAATTCATCGCATGACTTCACTAGTTAACTCACGATAAAAATAAAATGTTTAAAAATAATTTACGAATGGTTTTTTTGAAAGAAAAAATTATTACAAATTAGGGGCATCGGACAATTACAATTTTTAAACGTAATTAATCGCATGACTTCACTAGTTAACTCACGATTAATCCCAAATTTTATATCTGTTCTAATACAAAAAAAATCTAGGTTTGCATACTTTTGTTAAAAGTAGGAAAAAATGATAGAACGAATATAAATGGTTAAAATGAATTTTTGATGTCTATAGCCGTCAATGGCAGTGAATGAGTTAAAAAGTACCAGTGTACCAACTTTCATAGTTTTAGACCAATTTGCACGAATGCCCCCCTTACAGACCAGTCTATATGGGCAAAATTGTTCGTTGTTAACTCATTTGCTCCCAAAAACGTATAAATATGTTCTATTTTAAACTTTTTACCATGATCCCAAGGACGTATTTATATGTTCTTGTTTTTTTTAATGCTAGAGCATACAGAAGAAGGCTTTGATGCAGCCTCTCAACTGCACAAAACGTTTGAAGCAATGGTAGTTATTACAAAAACGGCCAGCGGGTGGCAGCAGAGTAGAAGAGATCAACCAGGGCCATGTTGATAAAAAAGCTCTTCCCCCCCACAGTTCTAAGCAGATTTGTGAATAATGATGAAATTTAGCTATAGTACAGGCCGAAAGTTTTAACACACTTTCTTATTTAATGCATTTGCTTTATTCTCATGACTGGTTACTTTGTATATTCTCACTGAAAGCATCAAAACTTTAACACAGAAAAAGGTGAAATAACTGAAAACATGCTTTATATTATAAATTCTTAACAATAGCCATCCTTTGCTCCGGTTACAGTTCATACTTTTGTCATTCTTACCTCTGGGAACTCCTTAAAAACTGTTGGAAAACCCAGAGAATGCCAAGAATGTGCAAAAAAATAATCAGAGAAAAGGGTGGCTATTTATTTATGCATTTATTTGAGTATTTTCATCTTTTTTTGTTAAATACTAAACTCCAAATGTGTTTGTTAGTTGTCATAGTTTTTGATGCTTTCAGAGAGGATCTACAATGTACATAGTCATGAAAATAAAGCAAATGTATTGAATGAGAAGGTGTGTCCAAACTTTTGGCATGTACCGTATATTCTAATGCTAATTGGTGCAAAACAGAAACAGATAGATTTTTTTTTTTCCTGATGAAAGAAGAGACTAATCTTTCTTTTGGTAGGTTCCATGTTTTTATAGCAATAGAACACAATATTCTGTGGGCCTTGTAAAATCAGTCAAAATCCAGTAAAACAGCCAGGAGCGAAGGGGATTGCTTCAGTGAAAATGGCTGGAAGTGAACGAGTCAAAAAAATGAATAAGCTATTGAACCACAAATCAAAAGCATGTTCATTTCTATTAGAGGAAGTCAACCCCCCCCCCCCCCCAAAAAAAAAAAATTGACTGTAATATATTCTATGTGACCTCAACTAGTCCAAACATGAAATTCTGATTAATATTACTTTTGTGGAGTTAAGCAGCAAAATCCAGCAGTTTTATCAGTACGAGAAGGCGGCCATTTTGCCACTTGCCGTCGAGTGAAAATCACATCGTAGTTGCTCAGGCTCAGGCAACAACCAATCACAACGCAGCTTCAGAAAACAGGTGAGCTCTGATTGGTTGTTGCCTGAGCAACATTGATGTCATCTTCACTCGACAGCAAGTGGCAAAATGGACCCCCACTGATCTGTATATATGACTGGATAGCCGATAGCTCATACACGTGTTGAAGCGACAGGGCGGCCATCTTGCAATATATCGCGATATTACCGTGCACAATTTTCGTATCGATTCAATATGCGGCCAAATCGATTTTTAAACATCAATTTTTGATGGAAACATTCAACAAAACATCTTACTTGAGGTTAGCTTTTAAACCAAGAGTGCCATCTAGGGGAGTCAAAAAAACATCACAGGTGCTTCATGAAGCCTCATTTGTCCATCTGTCTGCCTGGTTAGCCGTTTCGCTAGCTAGCTAGCTGGCCCATATAAACCGAGCGTGCCATCTAGAGGAGTCAAACAGTATCACAAGTGTTTCATGAAGCTTCATTTGTCTATCACTACTGATTAGCTTTTGATAACATCACTTTCAACCGTTTGGCCTCATCTCTACCAGAACTACAGGTGCCTCCTCTATGGTGAAAATGATGTACTGTAACTTGTGTACCTCTATCTCGTGCCCTTGCTCTTCATTGTTGATGTACATCTGCTGAAGGGAATCTTCCAACTCCTTATTCCGCTCCAGCAGGGTTTTGCCGAGCTCCGCTGCCAGGTGTAAGTCTGTTGGGAGGCGAGGAAGCGGGACAAAAGGTAAACAGCGGGGAAATGACGGATCCGGGAGAACGCATTTACAAACTAAATAAATACACAAAGCAACGAAGTGCAAATGAGGCTTTCCGCTGTCGTTTGGACAGCTTATCAAATGCAGCGGGCTGGGGGACTGGGGGGGGGGGGGGGGGTGGAGCCACGACATTGAACGTGGAAGCGAGGTCACTCTGGATTTACCAGTCAAGATGGATAATAGAAGCAGGCTCAATTGTAATTCAATTGTCATCAAGACACTTGCTGAACCAGAAACGATCCAACCGTTTTTCTACTGCTTATCCTGAGAGATGAGCTGGAGACTATCCCAGCTGATTTAGAGTGAGACGGACACACACAATCACATGGCACATAGAAACAACCAATCATGGTCACATTTACATGTTTTTCGAATTTGGTATACAGAAAGGCCTTAATATGAAAAGAATAAGTGTGAAAAGAGCTTCACAACCAGGAGATGTAGGCGAGAAAGTGTGAGCGTAGTTGCTAACTTGCTACATTAGCGAACATGAGCGCAAATCATATGAGGTTGTAAAATATGATGAGCACATTAACAGTAAACAGCTGAAAGCCCGAGTGGCTAAAGCGCTAATGAGCTTGTGAGATATGGAGCCTCCTCTCATCAGCTCTATTTCTTACGGCTGCTGCGCGCGCTGCTGTGAAAATACGAGCCGAGCAAGACGACTCACCATCACTGTGATGTACTTGTTATTTTCAACGCTAGGTTGCACACAGCTCGACGACTACTAGCTACGACATTTTCTTGTTTTTCAGTACAGATTCCTGCCTATGATGATGATGATGCACACTTGATTTGCTGTTTTACTGTGAAGGCCCATCCATTTGTCAAGCTGCCATATTGTTAGCCTAAAAGTATAATTAGCCTAATAGTAATGTCATTTTGAATTTAGCTTCTCAATATCAATAAAAAAAAAAACACAAACATGCTTGGTATTAGGGGTGTGAATTGCCTAGTACCTGGCGATTCGATTCGTATCACGATTCAATTTGATACCGATTAATCCTGATACGAATCTATGAATTGATTGCGATTTTTTTTTACTCAAATTTAGAAAATACTAAATCAGTAAACTTGTACATGTACACTGTAAGATTTGTATGAAAATGTATTTATCGAGAATTGCGCTTTGCAATATCGCGATATATTGCAGAATCAATTTTTTCTAACACCCCTACTTGGTATAATAGTGATTTTCTTTATATCTGTGTAGATTCTGAGTCATCTAGGTCATGGTAATCCGCAAAAGTAGGATCGAGGCAACTTCTTCCTGAGCTCTTCTATTGTCATATGCAAAACAATGTCAAGATACCTTCATATAGTCTGTATTTAGCGGGATTTCAAGTCACTATAGTTGCTTTTTTTTTTTATGATCAAATCTCTAATTTGGCAACACGACATCTGCTTTTTTAAACTAGCATCTGGTCGCAGCTACGTTGCTAGTGGAAGCAGTGCATATCAGCAAGGACAGGCTTTGAACTGCAAACACACCCTGACGAACAAAAATGACTTGGGGAGGGAAGGGAGGAAAAACGACTTATCACGTGCTATACAAATACAATTGACTTGACTTGACATTTCCTTGTTCAGCATGCGCAAGTTTGATCAAAATGACCTCATAGGTCACCAGATAGCAGAAAACGTTACATAACAGTAGCGGTCCTGGGGCAAATTTACGCACGACTACAGAATGAAGGTTGTACGAGCTACAGCTCTGGTCTGGACTGGTCTGGGGCTGCCTAATCAGATCAAGCAAAGGAGGGGGCTTAATGATCTCAGACTTTGGTGCAGAAAAATACTGAAGTGAGATGTTCCTGGTGTGCAATGATGAGCCATAAAGCTGCTTTGGCTCTCTGGGTCAGCAGGTAATCAGGAGCCGGGGTGATGCTGAGGCCAGCACTCAGCAAATCCAATGAAAGGCATACATGGATTAATTAAACTCACATTTTGCTTGCAATAATACTCTTTTAATTTGCGTTTTTTTAAAGACATCAAAACGCAGTAACTAGTCTGCTTGTTGGCCTCATAAACACCACTTACACCGACAAGGATGATAATGGAGAAACAGGTTGGCTGTTTTGGGGCGGGGGGGGTGCACTGACAAGAGGAAAATAATTGGCAGCAAAGGAAGAGAAGACAGCTTCACACACTCGCATCCAATTTCATCAATTTCCACCCCCAGTCGTGAATCGATAACCACCCAGCTAAAGCCTCACCTTGCTCCAAGTCTCGCTGGTCGTACCATGGCTCTTCTTCCTCCGTGACAAACTCCTCCATCCTGCTCGCACGGAGCATAGAGGCCGCCCAACTTGCTCGCCGGTGATCGGCTGAAGCTAATTCGCCCCGCGGCTCCCCCGGAAGTGACAAGAACAAGACCCCAAAACGTGGTGACGTTAACCCTATCCGAGGGCGCGAAAGCCTTTGAAACAAATAAGGAGTGGCGCTAAGATGGAGGAAGGCTGGTCAACGAGTTCACTTCAGCGGGCCGCGGTGAGGTTCGATAGAACAGAGGTGCTTCTTATGTGTTGGTACCATCCGGCTTTGATGAGCATCAACATGCACGCCCGCTCTGCTGTGCAGCTGAGGCGTTCATGGGAGATCGGGAAATGCGAGACGCGGAGGCCTACGTGTAGGAAAGGTCATTATATTAACACATTCATACCAAAAATTCTATCATTATCAGTAATTCAAAGATAGAAAATTCCTGTTTTTTTTGTTGATTATTTTCTTGCTTTATTTGAACCCCCTCACGGAAGCCAATTGAGCATATAGTATATATATTTGCTATTCTTTAAATCCAGTTAAGAGGAATAAGTGCACTCATTGTTTCCTCTACTCTAGTAAGACTAGTCCTCCCACTAGCACAGCTGTCTGTGCGCTTGTGGAATGAATAGGGCACTAGCCATACACTCACTCGGAACTACTGAATTATTGACAAGTTACTGCGCGCTACTAGTGCAACTAAATTAATCAAGAGCGAGGTGTTAATTAGTAGCTTGACATTAGTAGTGCTAAGTACCACACAGTTGTCAACTAGAGCAATTTTGCTTCACTAGTAGCATACTATATAGCTCTACTACTGTTACTATACAGCCGCCAACTAAATGTAAATGCTTTTAAATCCATGTTTAACTATGCTAATGTTACATAATATGATGATTACTATATCTAATAAGAATCCTACGATAGCTTTTAAATATTTCATCCCAGCCAATGGCTTTTTTTTTTTTACAACTAAAACAAAATTACAAGGAGCATTGAACGCAACACAACTGAGGGTGACGTCACCCTTTAAATGACAGCGCCCTCTACTCTGATTCACCCGAAAGCAACGATACACAGGGTCAATATATATACTGTATGTACGGCCCAGCTGAAGACATTCCACTTTATTAATCATCACAGATCATGTGACGTGCATTACTATATCTGAGCATCAAGATCCCACTCACCCCGGACTTTCGCACCTGTGTGTATTATGTTGGCATCCATATGGACGGCAAAGTAAGGCTTGCATGTTGTTCTTAATAACCACTCTGAATGCTTAATAGATATATATTATTTGACAAGTAAGCATTGAGGATCTCTGGTGTGGGGATGCTCTTTGGCTCATCTCTACAGGCCTCTTGTTGGTTCAGCTACAAAATATTTAAGTAGCATAAAAAAAGATCTTTACAATTTAAAACAAAAATAGTATGAGAATTAAAAGAAATAAAAGAACATTTCTTTCATTGGATAATGAACAGTTCAGACCAAACTAATTGAAATGGTCTTCAACAATCTAATACAGAAGCATTTCTGAAACATTACGCATAACTAAATCATGCGTTATTCACATCTTGAAACCATTTGTCCATTGGAGGTATAAGAGCAAAGTGTCAGGTTTATTGCTCTAACATTTGAAGCTGAATCCTCCAAAATCAGTAACTGCACAGCGACCCGAACCCGCGTAAACAAGACAAGGCACTAACATAAGAGAAATTTGCCCACTCATTCATTTCCTCATGGTAATTTCCGATTGGGTGTGCTTTTCCAGTAGTCTGGTCTTTTAAGGTGTTTCCAGTCCGCCTCACTCTCGCAGCGTTTGACCTCACAGAAGAACTGCCTGATGAGCGCCTTGGCCTCTGTTTTCACTGTGGGCCAATACAGACAAGTGAGAGGAAGCAAACGTGTACACAAGTAATCAAAATGTTTAAGCTGCTCTTTGTAACAATTTGGCCAAAAATATCTTTACAATAGTCTTTTCATTTGACCATTTCTGACTGAAACATCTTCTAATTAGTAGATTAACACCGTAGCTGTTCATAATGGTTAGTCCTGCAAGCCTCTAGCCAATAGTTTTCAGACTGGATTCTGGTTCGAATAACACCCCCCATCCCCCCACCCTTCTGCGGACGTGACGTCATGTGCGCATTGTGTATGTGAAGATGGGTGCGTGCAGTTTAATTTTTTTGTCAACAGGTGGTAGAAGCGATTCGAAATTAAATTTTCTGTTCAGTAGCTTTAAAAATAAAAAAAAAGTGCAGGAGATCCTTGATTTCTGACAGAGTCCCATTCCAGTGGCCGAAATGCAACCTTTTGTATACAATTAAACATAATTATAGTGTTTACAATAGGGT
This sequence comes from Vanacampus margaritifer, assembly GCF_051991255.1. Classification (NCBI taxonomy): domain Eukaryota; kingdom Metazoa; phylum Chordata; class Actinopteri; order Syngnathiformes; family Syngnathidae; genus Vanacampus; species Vanacampus margaritifer. Next base: position 9,828,412 of record NC_135433.1, on the reverse strand, counting down.
CGTATTTTTGTGGAGCAACACGTGTTGACAGATAACACAGGCATATATACTTCATTCTTTGTGAAGAGAAACTAATATTTTTAAACTTCTAAATATTTCTCCATGTAACCGTGTATATCAGTATTTGTATTACACTGCCCCCAAATTGCCAGGGTGCGCACACCCACCACAAGGGGCAGCACAATGTCCATTAAATTGATGGGGGGAAAAAACATGACAAAAACTGTTTTTAGGCAGCAAGGAAGATATGTGATTAGCACATCCAGCTCAAAGTTCAAAGGTCATACTTGAGAAAAGAAAATCTAGGTCAAATATAAACAAAAAATTTGTACAGTGGCAACTTCAAAATGTCATAGAATTCAGTCCAGTAATGATCTTACCTTGTCCCTTTTTAATAGTTCCCTCCTCTGTGAGAAGGTGAGACAAATAGCGAGCGAAGGACTTAAACAGGTCCTATAGAAAAAAAAAAAAAAAAATGGAGTTAGCACAAGCATCCATTGGAGAACTGTAGACTCGCTCGAGACTTGCTCGTCTCGCACCTTGCTGGCAAACTTCCCCCGAGTGTAAAAAGGGTCCAGGTAGCGGACCACCATGCCAGCCGCCTCTTTCAGCGTCACGGCCGACGATGGCTCCTCCTCCTCCTCCGTGTGCGTGGTTCTCTGCCGCACGGCGGCGGGGTCTGAACTTATTCTGCTGTCGCTCTTGTCCAGCAGGCGGCCTCGCTTTGCCGCAGGAGGATGCTCTTCTATGACTTCCTGAGCGCACGCCTGCTTGGAAAAGTGTGCTTAAGTTAGTCAGAGTGGGACATGCATCCTAAAAGCTGATGGCGACTTACCTCTTGTGTTACTTCTGCATTGTGGTCTTCTGTTGCGTTGTGTCTGAGTGGGAAATGAAACAGCAAAGAGCCCTAGTTAATTATTATACAATTGTGGATGGCAGTGAGCTACTCCACAAAATAGTGTGTGAGTGTGTCTTACTCCCGAGTAGACTGTGGATTCAGTTCTGACGTTCGCTGAAGCGTTACATCTTCATCTATGACTATGACCCCCAGTCTGGCGTGTGCCGGCGTCCAATCCTGAATAAGTGGCTCCATAGCACTACCTTCAGAATGCAGACTGATAGGCGAGTGCGGCTCTTGGTTCATCTCTTCATCTGAAATCACGATGCTGGTCTCCACCGCTTGGCTTTCCTTCATTGTTTGCGACTTGCCAAAATAGTGAGAAATCGAGTGAGAGCTTTTCGCAGCGTCCTCCAGCTTCTTGTTCAAGGCTCTGCCTCTCTTTGTTGGACTGCTCAAGGCGGACGAAGCAGCGGCGGCGTTCGCTCTGGCTCGGATGGATGATGTCACAGCCAAAGGCTTGTCTGCCCGTTTGCTCAGTGGTGCCCGCAGAATCCTGCCGACTGAGCTGCTGCTTGGCGGTTCCTTAACGGACGTGATGTCCCTCAGCAGATCTTTTGTGGGCAGAAGGGGGGCGGACAAGCCCCTGAAGCCTGCTCCAACTCTCTTGCGCTTCATCTGCGAGAATGATAATTAACAAATTATTAATATTTGGAATCCACAGGTGCCAAACCATGAATATGTGGCGGTCCACTCAACACAAGGCAACTCAATGTGCTTTACACAAGCAAAAAGACAACACCTACAAGCATTAACAAACAGTTAACAACATTCGGAAGCAAAGCAGAGAAAACAAGTAGCTTACAAAAGTTACTAAAAAGAACATATATTGACAACAATAAAACATATTAACAGAAAACTTTTAAGAGTAAAGAAATAAGAGTAGTTTTCTAAAATAATTCAAAGAAAAAGTTGGCAAATCCTACTTATCAAGTATTTTTTAAGACTTCTGAAAAACTGACTTAAGACATTCTAATGCCAATTAAGATGTTATTTTTAGATTCATGGATTCAATACCTGCAGTCACACCCAACCCTGCAAAGCCAGTCTAATATAAAATACTTCTGTGGCGCTATCTTGTGGAATCCACGGTGTAAAAAAAAAAAAAAAAAAAGGGATGGCGAGTTTTAATTTTTCACGATTTTATGGCGTTTGGAAAAACTCTGCGAAAATGCGAACGTATTTGCTACATTTATTGGACCGTGGATGGATGTTGAAAAAACAGCATGTGCTGCATTCAAGTAGAGATGGGTACCTTTCGCATTTGAACCAGTTTGGTTCCAATTGTTGGTGCTGGGGTATCAATACGGGTACTGAACAATACCAATTTTCGGTAATTTTGTTCTGTTGTTTGTGGTTATAAATGTTAATAACAATAAAATAATAATTTTAAAAATATAACTCACTTCAACCGTCATTTTTTCCAATTTCGTGCTCCACTCTTTACCATTAGCATTTTTCCCAGCCAATTTTTGACCCAGGCCAATAGTCCTTTCAACAACGCCGTTGGCTAGAGGAGTGTAAGGTGGCAAATACACTGTGGTTATTCCCCACTTTTGGCATCAACCATCAACCTTTGCATTCCTGAATGGGGTTCCATTGTCTGTCCTCAACTCCTTGGGTATTCCAAGCCACATGCAGCCTTCTTCCAATGTTTTAATCACACTGTTAGCATTGGCTTTTCGCACCGCTTTCAGTTCGTATCCCTCTGAAAGTCCCAAGTCTTCATTCACCTGGAAGCCCAGGTAATCGACTTGGAAGCGGGCAAGTTGACATTTCTTGAGATTGAGACCCTCTCAATCAGCGCTTGCAACAAGTCCGAGTGTTCCTCCTCCGTGTCACTATACATCGTCGATGTATATTGTGACTTCAGGGATGTGATTTGACCAAAGTGAAATTATCTGAAAATTTAGCCGGGGGTCTGGGGGCCGCTGGCACCCAGCTAGGCCCAGGGCAGTGCCTTGGTGGGGGGACAAGGGGGGCGAAGCCCCCCGGAGCTCATGGGTTTTCCGTGCTTTTAAGTACTTTCAATGCACTCACATGACAAAGAAATAGACAAAACAACAGCATAAATTTTCAATGTATATTGAACTATCCCATAAAAAATGGCAGTTTTAGTCAACTCAAAATCAGTCACATTCAAAAACATTGGACTGCCTTTGCTTTTAAAAACTATCACTGAGAATATCATCATATCTAACTAATGTGATTACTAAATTAACACATAAATAATGTTGAAGAGTTCAAATTTCATGAACAAATAATTGTATCATGACCAAATGAAAAGTAACTCATATTAGAGCATACCACAAATGTCTTTGTTATAGCAGAAGATGTTATCTGTCGGAGTCATGTGCATACACAATGAACTACTTAAAAAAAAAAATAATCAGATTTTTTTTTTTGGGGGGGGGGGATTAAAAAAAGCGGAATTCCCTGTGACTTCTAATCCTTCCAAAACCTTCAAAACCGCTGATTGGAATACGTTGGGAGAGTTCTTGTATCCCTGTGGTAGTCTTTGTCACACGTATGCCTTTATTTTGTGGGTGAATGCTGTCTTCTCTTACGAAGCCTTTGCGAGTCTCAATGAGAAGAATCCATTTGCCAAATCAGTGCATGATTTGTACTTCTTCACTCTCGATGTCTTTAGGGATGCTTGGGGGTTAACGAGGCTCACTTTGTTGGCTATCGTTCTTCGGTTAAGGGGCTTTGAAATTGATCACTGGCCTCCAGCCCCCTGCAACCCATTCAGGTTTCTTTACTGCTTGAATCGGGCTGTTGGTTATTGGGTTAGGCTCTTTCCGAATAATCTCAAGTACCAACAGTTCCTTCACTATCACGTCCATTTCAGCCACGGCTCCTGAGTTAAGAGGGTACTGTCTCACTGGGGGATGCACTCCTCCACCAATGGTGTGGATGTATTTTGGTCCCAAGTCCCCACAATCGTTCTTGAAATGGGCTACCGAAGCCTTATCCAGAATCCTGGTCAGCCTCTCCTTACCTTCTGAGGACAGGTCACGCTCCTGGATCTTGACAGCTGGTACATCCACCGGTTTATACCACTCTTGTGATGGTTTTATCTTGGTCAGACCTACACGGACCACTCTTGATCTTAACTTCTCCAGTCTTTGTCGATTTGCGCTGGTTCTTCGGTTTCCTCATATCCTCAGCATCTCTCAAAGTCAGTAGGTTGTAGGGTCCTAAGACCCACACAATTCCCTTCCATGTGCCAACTGGCACCTACGTTGTCGATCCATCTGCCACTATTACTTCTAGGTGTCCAACTTGTCTCAAGGCTTTGCGAGTCATTGAGACCTCTGCTCCTGTGTCTACCAGATAGGGGATTATCTCCTCTTTGATAGACTCCTCCTATGGCGACCCTCACCTTTTCTGCCATTATTGCTTGGGCCCTGCGGAGGCTGCAGCCTTGCGAGCCTCCTGAAGGGCCTTCCTTTCTTCTGGGGTCATCTTGTCATATTCTTCTTTTGACACATAGGCTCCAGGATTTTTCTTCTTATTCTGATTGTCTTGAGGGGCTTTGTCCTGTGTTGCCATTCGATCTTGGTTGTTGTGGCTTTGAATACGTGGTCCTCTGCTAAGGCTGCTGTTTCTGCACTGGTTGTTGTTGTTTCATTCCCACGAGTGCGACTAGTAGCCGGGGCCGCTCTCCGCTTCTCGTGGCCGGTGTGCGCTTGCTTATTAACCCAAATCCCACACCCGGAAATGTATTTTAGCGTAGCGTAAATGAAATCTAGTGCCAGTGGGTGACGTCAGTACGCTGGCTGTGCGTACACTGCTGCGTTCAAGTGCACCATAGAAAATGACCAACACATCCCGGTGTGGACAGTCACAACTTAAGACGCGCTTCGGAACATGGCATGACATAATTTGATTTTACGTGAATCTGTGCCGTCTTCAGTACCCATCCCACCCGGAGTTCACTGATGCACTGACTCTCTGGTTGTCCACAACACCCCCCCTGAAATATTTTCTCATCAGATATGCACGATTCACATAGGTGACCTATTTTGGATTCAAAACGGCGGTGAGGGATTTTCACGCCTGAGCAATAGCCTATCCGTTGTTTTTAACCATCTCAGGGGGCGGCCATTTTGTCATTTTGTCGACCGAAAATCGTTGCCCAGGACTCAGGTAACAACCCAATTACAGCTTAACTTCCCGAGCAAGTGTCATTTTCAGTTAATGGCAAGTGACAAAATGGTTGTCCCGAGATGGTTAAAAGCGGCTGGATTTTGCTGCTCAACTCATAATCCACAAACGCAATATTAATCAGAATACTGTGTTGAGACTAGTGGGGCTGCATAGAACATTTTATTGTTAAGAAAACGTTTGGGTTGACTTCCCCTTTAGCAACTACAGTATGTCATATTTTTCCCCCCACCAAACGGAACAAATGTGAATGGAAGCCTTCTATACTCTGGCTTTCGAAACTGACAAGAGAATGTGCTGCTTGTGAGGTGTCATGCGTTGCGCTTTTTTTGGCGTTTGGCGGGAGAGGGCTGCCCCATCCCAAGTCAAACTATAATAATGTTACTCTTATGATATTGGGTAGAAAAGCAGGGAGACAGGAGGGGATGCTTGGCTGAATACACATTGTAATTGACTACTGGCTTAGTGTAGTTTAGGTTATCGATAGACGACAAACCAAAAAAACAAAACAAAAAAGAATACAGGGAGCTACTTGTCCAAGTTTCTCATTCCTAACAGTACCGTGGGAGCCAAATAAAACTGTAGCACCTGGTGGAAACTTGGTTATAGCATTTAGTATGTGAGGTGTGCCAACTCACTGAATAGACCTCAGATGCCGATTTGAACCCCTGGAGATCGTCAGAAAAGGAAGTAGAGGCGGAGGCTTTCTCCTCCTGTTTTAGCATAGCCTCGCTTCCACTGAGGCTCTTCTCCTCTTCTTTTACAGCAGGCGCTTTCTTCAACTCGGACACCTTGATGACAAAATGGTGGTAGTCATCAATCTGGTACAAACCTTGCTTTAACAAGCAACATAGTAATGCAGGGTCGGGTGGAACCTTCTTTAATATTGCCGCTTTGTACAAGTTGGAAGACTTGCTTCTCTTGAAAACCTCAAGTTCAATATCCACAGCTAAGGACAGAAGATCACTGCAATGAGAAGACACAGTATCATTAGAAAAACATACTTCATAAAAAAAAGTTTAGGAAGTTTGTGTCTACATTTACCGGAATGGGTCATCTGCCCCCTGGTGGCCATATAATGCCTCTTGCAAGAGTGTCAGGCAGTGCTCTCTGGACTGAAATACAATTTACATCCTTGATTGTTGTCCTTGAACAGACTTCTGAACAATAAAAACTCACTCTTGACTGGTTGTCACACTATTCGCACAGTTATATATTTTGCCGACTCTCCGTTCGAAGCGTTAAAGCTCCCCTTTATCTCCACCACACGGGACGGGAGCTTTCCAAGCCGGTTTCGAGAAGGATTCATTTAGGTTCTCACCGCACCAGTTTTAGAGCGTCAGCCTGGTCTCACTTCAAATAAACCCTTAATGAGAACCTTTTCGAAATAAGGATATAATCTGAACACGCCCTTTTTACAGCGGCTCCTTCTCTAATCGATCGGTTGCACTTGTTAAGACCTAAATGAGTTCAGGTGGTTTGGTGAAACCCCCTTGGGCTTTTTTCTTAATCTAAATTAAGCCGAAGTAACTTTAAAAGGTTCAGGAAAAAGCAGTTACTGATGTTAAGGTATAATTGTTTAATCGCTAAAAAGATCTAAGTGGTTATCAAGAGTATGGCTACAATAGAAATAGGGGTGAAAAAGAGATAATAAATACCAGAATTTATATATACCTTGCTGCTTCTACACTTCACTCAAATTTGGTATAAAAATAGTAAAGGTAGTAGTAATAATCATGTTTGAGTGTATCTATTGCTACACAAATCCACATAAGAATTGTAACAATCATATTTAAATAAAATGTAATTAATAAATAGAAACTCTCCTATTGTTAAAAAAAAAATCTAAAATAAAAAGAAAATCCTATCAGTGAAAGTTTATACACTATCGAGTTAACTTCGTCAAAAGGGAATAAACTCTCAATATTACCTTAAGTAACTATCTCAACTCTCAAAGACTATGTTCTTTTTCAATTAAGTCAAAATACTTTAATCTACTTCATCTCAATTCTAGATAAAGTTGCTTACTATTAATTTGCATAGTTATCTTTACAACCATCAAACAGTAAATTTGTATAAAATAACTAACTAAAAAACTAACTGTTTAATTACAATTCAAAAGTATTACATTTGGTTAATAAATAATAAATAAAGTGGATAGAATTGAACAAATGATAGAATCGTTCTTAAATCAATTTCTAATATTAGTTAATAACTGAGTAAACTGGATAAAAATGAGTAAATGATAAAGTAATTCTTAAATCAAAAACATTTTCCGATATCACTCAAAACCTCTTAATATGGTTAAATTGTGATAAAGCAAGGCAAAGCTCTATATTTAATAAAAGTAAGTAAAAATGAAATAATAGTTAAAAATAAGAAATAATATAAGTTCTATTTCATCCGTCCCGACCGCCAGAGTGTTCTGTCACTCAGTGCTTGAAACACCGCCATCTGGTGGTCATCCGGTACTCATAGAACTGCAGTACAGTACTTGCAGTTTAGACTTCAAAACAACTTCAAAGTGTAAAGAGAGAGTAAAACCTCAGAATTGAAGAAAAGGCAAATAATGTTGAAGAATTGTGATCCTTTTGGGTGAAATAAATTGGGTAGCTAATCCGCTTAATTCACAAAAGTCGAATGAATCTTGGGCAAACTGGCCTAAAATTGAAGAGGTTTAATCAAATTTAATGGCTATTTTAGAAGTCTACAATATGTAACATAGGATAGTCTATTTCTCTATTTCAATCTGCTAAACAGCTGCAAATAGTGACTAAATGTCCTATGTTAATTTACCTCAAAATTAGCTGAGGCCATCACGGAGATGCGATCCGTGGATGGTTGTCAAGGAAAAAGCCTCTAAAATCCTCGAAAAACCCTTTTTTATAGTATACATCCGATCCGATCCCATAAATGACATAAAAAAATCACCCCCATACAAGTTATCGGAAGATTCACCCAAAAAATGGTATTACCTTCTTATGGGTTCCTCCCTTCATGGGAGTACGTAAGTGCAATGTCACCCGTCGTCACCATTGCAGCTGTCAGCATATTGTACTGCAGAGGTGGGCATCGAGGGCCGAAGTCCTGCAGGTTTTGCATGTTGCCCTTCTCCAACACAGCTGATATATGATCAGCTCATCAGCAAGCTCTGCATAAGCCTGATAACAATCCTGTTGATTGGAATCAGCTTGTGTTGGAAGTGAGAAACCTCCAAAACCTGCAGGACTCCGGCCCTCGTCTGTTGTACTGTGTGTGATGTTGTTGTTCAAGTACAAAATGCTAACCCAGTGGATCACATCTCAACATTTCACAATATTGCCTCATCATCAACACATACTCAGTCATTTAAACAAAATAATAAAAATACAGTGGTACCTTGGAGTTTGAACATAATTCGTGTGTTCAAAGTCCGAATTGGTCAATCTCCGAAACATTTTTTTTCCATAGGAAATTATGTAAATGCAATTAATCCGTTCCCAAACTCCAAAAACAAAAAAAATCCTATTTTAATTTCTATTTATGTTTTTTACATTTACAGTACAGTACAGTATTTAAACAATAAAAATACCTTACCTTACCTGTTGTGCTATGATGGCATCATTGGATGATAAATGCTATGTTAATGCTAGCTTTAGTTCATTGCTGAGTTTGTGTATTTTACATTGGGCATATTGTTAGACTACTAAACGGTCCTTACGTGCGTTGTTTAACGTCAGGCACGTTGTTGAACAGCTAAGGGGGGTCCTCGTGCCAGTTTTGACAGAAGTAGTCACGGTAGTTACAACTGCGTGATAATCTTCCTAATTCCACTGTGGTTGGTAGCACTGTTGTCTTTCTTTGGGCCCATGGCGAAGAAAATTGTCGTGGAAAAATCTAAAGGCACTCGTGAGTGTGGAGCACCTCCGGGAGTATTCACGATCTGACTGGAAATGAGCAGTGCATCGTCTCAACTACCGCAACGTGAGCATTCGGCATTGCTCGGATTCACTTGGCTACCCGTTTTTAAGGTATGTTCGGCTTAGCTTGCTTTGCTTGGGTGTTTGAACTCTGAAAATTAGTTCAAACTCCCGAGGCATTTTTAACTCCGATTTTTTTGGTTAAAGTCTGAATTGTACGAGTTCCAAGACGTTCAAACTCCGAGGTTCCACTGTATATGAAACTCATGAATTCCTATAAGTACTTACATGCCATTACATCTGGCTCATATGTATGACAGGTTCATGTCAAACTGACATTTAAGTACAATCATGTTTCAACCTTGCTAACATCTAGATTAATCGCAAATAAGTACTATATAGGCACAACTACAATTATTTTAAATCAAACTTTGCCCCCTCCCTTCGCCTTCTCTCTGTTCCACAGCGCGCATGCTCGTATAATCGTGTCCCCACGCGCACAAACGCACCGGGTCAGGCAAAAAAACAATCACTCATTTCAGAAGGCCAGGCTCTGAACCAAACAGCACATTCTGTGCTAGCACTGTTTTGGATCTCAATGCAAAAGTTGTTGTTTTATGAACCTAGTAAGCACTTAATAATTGCTGAGTAATGATTAGGGCTATAAGACTACATACATCAGGAGTGGCGAAATATTGCAAAATATGGCCATCGGGCTCGAGGCCTCAAACGACAGTTGTTAACCATAACCTGAGCTTCAACCCACATTTACCTCTTTGACTGCCAGACGTTTTCAGAAAAGGGATGCTGTGGGTGCCAGCCGATTTAAGCATTTTTGACTGATCTTTCAAGGTCCACAGAAAATTATGTGTTTGGACTATGGAAACACAAATACTACCAAATGAAAGATTGGACTCTCATCTTTCATCAGAAAAAAAAGTTTGTTTCTACCTTATTCCGTTTTTCAATAATCAACAATAGAAAATGGTTAGTTCCACCTCTGTTTTGAAAAAAACGTCTTTTAACGTCTTTGGCACTCCTCCATAGGATTTTACTAAACGTTATTTAACGTTTTTGGCAGTCAAAGAGTTAACATTCCATCCTTTCTCATGACATGATGTTGACACATCCTTAATCATCACAACATTGTTACATCCATTTTTTCAACACATTTCTAATAAGACCCTTGAACGTGATGATACTTTGTTCCATCAGTCCAAATGACCTGTTCATGTCATGTCATACATGTTACACGACACAATCAACATCTCTAGAGTTAACTTCGGACATGAGGCACTAAATTCCAGAACCTGTGCTAATTAATGCCATAGCTGTGAGGAATGTGTTTGTGCTGTACCTTTACTGGGAGCTTGGGGATCCGCTGACTGCTCGCCTCTTTCAGTGGGCAGTCAGCATCTACAGCAGAAATACCAGAACTGAAGATTCCTCGTAATAATAATCATTTACAATAATAAATAATAATCATCAGCATCATAATAACGCAGTGGTGTCCAAACTCGGTCCTCGAGGGATGTTTGCCTTCCCCAACGCACCTGAAGCTCATCAGCAAGCTCTGCATAAGCCTGATAACGATCCTGTTCATTGGAAACAGCTGCGTTGGAGCAGGGAAACATCCAAAACCTGGAAGACTCCGGCCCTTGAGGACCGAGTTTGGACACCACTGTTAATCAATATTAGTAAGAGTTACTCAAATTTTACCTGGAGGAATAAAGTCGTCACTCTCACTGTCAAGTCCCTAAAAATTCAAACAAAATGAGATTACCGGTAATGCACATAATTAAATGCATGCAAAGATGACATTTCCACTGTGAAATGGATGCATTTAGCAGGGGTGGGCACACTCGGTCCTCGAGGGCCGGACTCCTGCAGGTTTTGGATGTTTCCCTTCTCCAACACAGCTGATACATTATCAGCTCATCAGCAAGCTCTGCATAAGCTTGGTAACGATCCTGTTGATTGGAATCAGCTGCGTTGCAGCAGGGAAACCTCCAAAACCTGCAGGACGCCGGCCCTTGAGGACCGAGTTTGCCCACCACTGATTTAAAGTGATAGTCCAAAAGAAAAATCCGTTAGAATACATTAGTACAGGTGATTCCCTTCTCCAACAAAGCTGATATATGATCAGCTCATCAGCATGCCTGATAACGATCCTGCTGATTGAAATTAGCTTGTGTTGGAAGAGGGAAACCTCCAAAACCTGCAGGACTGCGGCCCTCGAGGACCGGAGTTTGACACCTATGCGTTTGTACTATTCCACCTGTCTGTCATTCTGTATACTATAAAACGGAGCTGAATATCAAACCGTTTGGGGCCTCCCCTACTAGAAAATGAGCTCCGAGCGTCGAAGTGATGTCACTTTCTTAAGTAGCAAACCTGTTTCAGACTAAAATAATGTTAAAAATAATCAAGCTAAAATATCCCTCTGACACTTTAGCCACAGGGGGACATGAAGCAAAGAAACAAACGACTTGAATCTCAAGACCATGTATATAAAGAACCAATTTTAAACATTTTACTTCTAACATGTTAGATCAGAGGTGGGCATCGAGGGCCAGAGTCCTGCAGGTTTTGCAGGTTCCCTTTCTCCAACACAGCTGATATATGATCAGCTCATCAGCAAGCTCTGCATAAGCCTGATAATGAGCCTGTTGATTGGAATCAGCTTGCGTTGGAAGTGAGAAACCTCCAAAACCTGCAGGACTACGGCCCTCGAGGACCGAGATTGCCCACCTCTGTGTTAGATCTATAATCCTTTGTTGAAAGGTGTGACGGCCACGGGCAGGAAGGGACGGACGGGCCAAGAGATGACAGTGAGAAGCCTGGAGCGGGTGGAACAGTCACACCATGTTAAATGATGTGATAGATGGTAATATGTTAAAGAATTGAGGCCTAAAAACACATGGCCTCTTTAAGATTATTGACACATTCCCTTTAAAGACAATTTTACACATTGCCCCTTTAAATTCAGCCACCAGGTTTGCAAAATTGATTTGATTGCTTGGGCTTCAGGTGGCAGTGTGTTACTGTCACCTGCCTACCACGCGGGTTGGCGTGGGTTCGCTTCCCCGCCTGGGAGACCATGTTTGTATGTATGTATGTATGTGTGAGTGAGTGCAAAAACAAAAATGATTGGATTGAATTCGAGAGAGGCCTGTAAAGTCTGATCAGTGCTGCAAAATTGAGTTGATTATAAAGGCCTGTGAAGATGATACATACATATACAGCTTCACATAGACCTTTAGTTAAAGGTTGCTTGCTTATTTTATGATGATACTTATTCAGAAACAGCTTTCTTTTTACATTGTTATTTAGAGGAAAAGACCAAAAGAACACGCACCCACATTGTGTTTCCATGTGTTAGTATTAAGATGAGTATAGGCCTGTTTTTACAAGTGGGATTATTGTAACAATGAGATTAGGATTTGAATACTATAATATTTTCGATACATTTTAAACTTCTGCATTTTGAACCTTTTTAGTGAAAAAGCCAAAGGTGGAAAAGTTTGACCTTTGAGAGTCACCGATTTATGTACAGTAGTTGATGCATGAGATCACGTTACGCATATGCAAATGACATTATGAGAAGAAAGAAGAAGGGACATTTTGTGGTCACCAGAATGCTCCATGAGATATGGTATAAATAATTCCAGCCTGGAAGCAGGGATGTGATTTGACCAAAGTGAAATTATCTGAAAATTTAGCCGGGGGTCTGGGGGCTGCTGGCACCCAGCTAGGTCCAGGGCAGTGCCCTAGTGGGGGTACAAGGGGGGCGAAGCCCCCCGGAGCTCATGGATTTTCCGTGTTTTTAAGTACTTTCAATGCACTCACATGACAAAGAAATAGACAAAACAACAGCATAAATTTTCAATGTATATTGAACTATCCCATATAAAATGGCAGTTTTAGTCAACTCAAAATCAGTCACATTCAAAAACATTGGACTGCCTTTGCTTTTAAAAACTATCACTGAGAATATCATCATATCTAACTAATGTGATTACTAAGTTAACACATAAATAATGTTGAAGAGTTCAAATTTCATGAACAAATAATTGTATCATGACATCAGTAACTCATATTAGAGCATACCACAAATATCTGTTATAGCAGAAGATGTTATCTGTCGGAGTCATGTGCATACACAATGAACTACTACTTAAAAAAAAAAAAAAAAAAAAATCGGATTTTTTTTTTTTGGGGGGTTGATAAAAAAAGCGGAATTCCGCGAATTAGCGGAAAAATCACATCCCTGTGGAAGGCTCGTCGCTCTCTCCCATACTTACCAGTGGTCAGACCGGACAAGCTATGCAGATCGCTCAGACAGAAGTTAGAACACATTATTTCTGCAGCTAGAATAATGTTTTTCTCGATTGGACTTGTGCAAAAGAAAGATAACTTAAGACCGGTAAAAGAAGGAACACACTTGTGCCGCGCTAGGAAGAAGCCATTGAGCAATCTAAATCCGAAACCTTGGAATAGCCAAATTGTTTTTAGTCAAATTAGATTATCGTGACCTGATCACTGTCTATCCACTGATAGATATTGTAACATTTTTAATACTTCATTTTATTTTATTAACCATTGTTACACATTATTAACATTTTAATTCTTTATATTAACCTTGTCGAAATGTTTTGTGTCCTGTGCAGAGCAGATGGTGTTGATTTCGGTATAATCTGACCTTAAACTGGGTCATACTATTTAGTCTAAAAAAGTTCCTTCTCAGCGCTTTGTGCGAAAACACATTTGGTCCTTGAGAACAGAATCTGTTTTGAACACCCACACCTGACTCTGTTTTCGCCATCGCTCACGGAAAAGGACCAGAGAGTATGTTTTGTCTACAAATGAAAGAGAGGAGGTCTTTTTAACTATAAGAAACCGTTGTGCACGCGGAAGAGCTACATTTGACGCTCTGAATCCCACGATGTTTAAGTGATGATTAGAGGCAGTTATTTGTCCAGAGATTCTCTGTTTTTTATTAAATCATTTTTGCAAAGGTGTATTTTTCTTACATTAAATCTATCTTCATTTTTGGAACACGCAAAGAGGACAAAATTCTAGATTCCTCTTCACCACCCAAATTGAATTCACTTTAAGGCATTTTACCCGTGACTTTTTAACAACTGGATGCTGCTTCCCTGATCCACTGGGAACTCGGTTAAATTGTTTTGTGACGCTGGGTTGAATAATGGTTAACTTTTCATTCCTTTTCTTTTTGCTGTTTTTGTAGTACTTTTTGCTATCATAACTTTTGGGCTAATGCTTTTTTGCTATTAAATGTTCAATTTAAATCTATTTTGTCATTCTTATTGATTTTTCCACTTTATATTGTTACTTAGGCTTAACAGCAGACAGAAGCGAGTCTGAGCGATCTTTACAACAGGGATGTGATTTGACCAAAGTGAAATTATCTGAAAATTTAGCCGGGGGTCTGGGGGCCGCTGGCACCCAGCTAGGTCCAGGGCAGTGCCCTGGTGGGGGGACAAGAGGGAGCAAAGCCCCCCGGAGCTCATGGGTTTTCCGTGTTTTTAAGTACTTTCAATGCACTCACATGACAAAGAAATAGACAAAACAACAGCATAAATTTTCAATGTATATTGAACTATCCCATATAAAATGGCAGTTTTAGTCAACTCAAAATCAGTCACATTCAAAAACATTGGACTGCCTTTGCTTTTAAAAACTATCACTGAGAATATCATCATATCCAACTAATGTGATTACTAAGTTAACACATAAATAATGTTGAAGAGTTCAAATTTCATGAACAAATAATTATATCATGACCAAATGAAAAGTAACTCATATTAGAGCATACCACAAATGTCTTTGTTAGAGCAGAAGATGTTATCTGTCGGAGTCATGTGCATACACAATGAACTACTAAAAAAATTTTTTAAAAAAATAAATAAAAAAAAATCGGAATTTTTTTTGGGGGGGGTAAAAAAAGCGGAATTCCGCGAATTAGCGGAAAAATCACATCCCTGTTACAAAGATAGCTAAATCTATCTAGGTCAATAACAAAATCCCAAGTCCATTCAGAGGGCAGTTGCTGTAAAAATACCGTGTTCAGATTAGTAACTTCTTCCTGCAAATATGGTTACTCAATAAGTAATGTTAACTGAATTAAGACCGGACTTAAGTGGCTTTCATCCCCTCGTAAGACCACGTTACAGTGGAGGGGGAAACGGGGAGCCATAACCCTTTACTCGGAGAGTCAGTTCAGGTAAGAGGATTTGACATCATTTATGTTTCAGTCTTTGAAAGTTTGCAGTAACGAAGATCTTGAGTCTTCGTACATCTTGTACATGTAAAGAAAATAAATAAATGCAACTGATATGCTTCACTGTAATTTGTCTTGATGTTGGAACTGGTATTGTGTTCATCTGTACTTTTCAAACTGTGGAGCAACAGCCCACAAATATTCTGTGTGCTGATTGGGCTGAAAGACTGCTACATCGTTGCAAACTGTCTGGACCAGCTCCAGTTGCTGAGGAATATTTTTTTTTTCCTCCGTGTGCCACGGCTGGTCTCACTTAAGGAAGCCCAAGATGCCAACAGCTGCTGAACATGTGTCGAGAGGCAAAACACATGCACGGCAAACACAGACCATTTCAGGAAGGGCTCCTGCAAACACATTTGTGTGTGGATGAGTCTACATTACCTTTCTTAAGCGCATCTGTTTCTTGAAGAGATCAGAGAATTCCTTTTTCTTCTTGGTGTCATCGTCAGAAATGCTTTCAATGACGTCGTCGTACCTATGAGCGGCACAATGTCACCAAATCATACCATGCCAAAGTGGCAAATCAATGTCACAAACGTGAACCTGCCTCTCAAAGCCATAGCCCTTCTTCCCTCCTCCATAAAGCTCCTGATCGAAACCAAATGGCTTATTTGGTTCTTTGCTCTGGGCAGCAGTTCTGGTGTTGAAAGATGCCTCCAGTTGGGCTCGCACACCTTTCGGGTTAGAACAAGAGTCGCAAGCACCTGCGCAGTTTGGTGGCTGGTCACCAAAAAACTTGGAAATGGTGGCGTGGCGGCAACTAAAGGGAAGACAGGCAACACATTGGCAAATTAATATAGTCCTAATTCTGACCCTGATTTATTATTTTAGCACGCATTCATCTACCTGGCATTATTAGTGTAGAACATACAGTGCATCATAGAAATATTCAACATAAACAGCATTTGTGAACCAACATATAACCGTTGTAAGTTATTCTGTCTGTTGCTGTGAGCTGCCTTTTTTTCCTTCCCATTCCACTCAACATTCCATTGTAACGTGGGATTGACATTTCTCTCTCCACCAAACAATTGACAACAGGGATTTGAGCTCCGCCTCCATACTGCTTTAGAGTGTTGTTGCGCTACCTAGTGGGGAATTTAGTGACAGCTTCAACCACTAAACATTACCAAAAAAAACATATCTTGGACCCATAACTGATATTTATTAATAGACGTTCTCCCTGTCTTTCTTCATGTTTTCCACCTACAATTCCTTTAGTCCTAAAATACTTAAAATTAAGGAGAAACAGGCAGCGCGCCTCAGTGTTATGCAACAGTCTGTCTTCACACGAGCGCGCACACACATGCATACATAAACAAAGACGGTGCTGGGAGCTACTTTAACAACATGCGGACTACCTTGCAGGAAAGGGGGACGCTGCTAACACAGCCATGAGAAGACAGAGAACGTGTTTCCACAAAAGAGGTGGTGAAAAAGAAGCACACAAAAAGACTCGTTGATACTCCCAGCTTGGACTGAAAAACAGGATTTGGAAGAAAACTAACTGCACTACAGTAAGTAGTATTACACTCACAACTAAAAATAAAGGCCAAAAAGACTCAAGACTGTATTTTCCCTTGCAGATTGTCATCTGTTCCTGAAGAATTATCTCTCCTAATCTCAGTATGGGGGCTAATTTTATGCGGCGTCTGAGGAACTCTGGATGATGAACTGCTCGTTCCAGCAACAAAAATATCAGACATCCAGGTAAACCCGTCAGGGTGAAAAAACATGCCGTCAACTTGTCTGATCACTACCTTCTAGTTGTGAATGCTGAGATTTGAATTGGATTGAATTGAATTTGGCTAAGTGTCTGGAAACAAAGACAAAAACAAGTGAGCTTTTCTGGCATTAGTGCAAACTGCAAATAGTAAAAAGTGGTCTTTACACACGTGGACAATATTGTTGGTACTCCTCTGATGAGATGAAAATATTAAGTTTAGTACAGTATTGCACTGTAAATAAAGTGTTATTTGAAGAAACATTTGCAGCCGGAGCACAGTACATTCAATCATACAAAGTCCCAGCAGGTTGTGAGAAGCAGTCTGTGATTTGTGTCATACTGTATTGACAAGCAATGTAGGCTACATTATAAATGTGAAGTTTAAACATTGCAGTATTAATAGTTGTCAGGCCCAAAAAAAAAAAACTTTCTTTATTTTACTCATGATAGGTGAAGTCTAGAGAGGCTATTTAAATAAACAAAGTAGACCAATTTGTTTAGTGAAATATATAAAGACAATTATTTATGTTAAGTCAAAATAGAAGTCTTTATTTTATTGTTAATAAGAACCCATTAGAGGGATTCTCCACTCATTTAGCCATTTTTAGCAATAAAAAGTTAATATTCTGATTAGAATGAATTTGACAAATTCATTAAAAACACATTTTGCCACTTGCTGCCAACTGAAAATGACAGCACAGGTGCTTGACCAATCACGGCTTACCTATTTTCTAGGTTTGGTCATGTGACATTAGCAAACTGAGCCATGATTGGTCTTTATATGAGCCCTGAGTACACATATCATCATCAGTTGACAGCAAGTGGCAAAATCAGTTTTTATAGTAATTAATTGTACATGAAAAATAATGACGTTATCAAATTAATTATAAACAAAATATGAACTTCTTACTGCTGAAAATGGCCACACGAGTCAAGTATCCCTTTAAACGTTACTGTCAAAAAAGCATTTCCAATAAAGTATTGGCAAAACCAGTTGTTATTGTAGTAACTAATATAAAGTAACTCGTAATGTAACTAAGTTACTTTTAAAATAGATTAATCGGTAAAGTAAATAAGTTACTTTTTTAAGGTAACTGACAATACTGGTCACACTCGGATGGTGATAGTCTTATTTTGGCCAGACTAATTCATTTGCCAAGGCCTTCCATCAAATATCTATCCATTTTCCATACACTTTTCAGGGTCACGGGGAGTGGGAGCCTATGCCATCTGACGCCAGGGAAAAGGCAGACTACATCCTGGACTGGTGACCAGTCACTCAGGGCGCAAATAAGAGACACGACCATTCATACAGTCACTGAGTGGGAAGTGAAGCCACGCTGGCTACACCCATACAGTCAGGTGAGTCTATCACCAAGTCATCAATGACCTACTTGAATGCACTGCATTCAATCTGGATGGAGTCTTCCGCCTTAATCAATTGTTGATAAACCGCTAAAAGAGATACAATTATAACCTCTTTTCCTGAGAAAAACAACGTATTTTATCCATGTGCTATCACAACAAGCCTCGCCCTTTCTTTTTCTTAAAAAAAAAAAATACTATATAATGATGACAGAGAAGGAAAGTAATGTATATCATGCAAACTTTCTAAGCAGAATTCTTTCCACCAGTGTATGCTTTGCTTATTGTTGCCTCATTAGGATGGACGCCAAAGACCAAGCAGAGAATCTTCTAAACAAGATTTGGGCCAAGCTGCAGAGTTTGCCCGATGCCGACCCCGTCGAGCTGGGAGGTTTCGTCGTCCTCTTAACATTCATCTGTGAGACTCCGCTCTCTGGTGTGAATAAGAATCTGGATACTGGTCTAGGCTGATTGTTTATTTGCTCTCCTGCAGTGGTTATTGTTGCCATGGCCGTCCTGATCTGCATCACATACTCTTGTTGCTGCTGCTGCCGCAAGAACATAAGGGAAGGCGCAAACATATGAAGAGATCCAAACTACACCTGTCCATTTTTTTAAGCCACGTATCTTCATTAAGTTCATTTAAACCAAGCATCCAACGAGAAAACAGGTTTGCACCAAGGCTGCCAAGCCAACCTGTGATGGGAGTGCTGCCCATGCAATTGCGGTCAGGCCGGGTGTGTTCACGAGGCGAGAAGAGGACCAGCCCTCTAACAAAGCAACTGACACTAACACACCTTATGAAGCTGGCTGTCAGGACAATCGACATTCCTTAAATCTGCCATGTACAACAACATCGCTCCTGGCTGGAGGACAAGACGCAACTAAACCGTATTTAAACACGTCACCTCATAAACCGAATATGGGCAAATCAACATTGTGATTTAAATGAACATGTTTTTTTCAGAACACATTAAAATGTTTTTTACTGCCTGCCTTAACTTCACTCGGAAGGAATGATGTTTATTGTAATGAGATGCTGTTGGAGCGCTTCCTAAAACCACAGTTTTGCTCATTGAGTGGCCAAGTCTGCCCTCTGCTGGACATAAAAAGAAAAGAACCAGACTAATTCATTTCCAACTCTAGACCTTGCGTATGCAGCATAAAATGTAGCTAATGAGTAAAGCAAAGTGGTAGCTCGTTTCCAAAGACATTTGCTTGAATATACTGGTGCAAGCCAATAAAGACAATGTGTGACATCACCACTTACCTTTCCTGCTCACAAAAACGCACCATGGCGTCAAAGTCTTTTATGGCTGTTTTGTCTGATTCTTTTTCAGCGTTTCGTTTTTCCTGCAATCAAAAGGCACACCTTTTAAATGATGGGGATATTATGGTAAAATTAACTAAAGTTCTTCTTTTTTTTTTCTTTTTTTTTTACTGCTATAGTAGTTGCTGCGATACTAACCCTTTTACGTGCAATCTCCTGATTGATGAGGAATATAATTTGCTCTTTATCTTTCCGGGAGTAGTAAATACGACATAGGGATGGCAGTCCATCTCTTCCTGCTCGCCCAGATTCTTGGTAGTAGCTGGCCATGGACTTTGCAAGGTTCCAATGGACAACAAACCTGTTTGAATAATGGAAAAGGCTATGAAGCTACAGCTTTAACAAATAAAAATACAAATAAAACGCAACCTACAGATTTAAAGATTTACCTTACATTAGCTTTGTCTACACCCATACCAAAACTGATGGTGGCTGCAATAACAGTCACTTTTCCCTTCATCCAGTCAGTCTGGGCCTCTGTGCGATCTCCTGTCTTCAGACCTGCGCATAAACAAAAAAATGAATACTTCTAAGTTTATCCATATCTCCCACAGTGGATGACGACTTACCAGCATGATAAGGCTTAGCCAAGACACCAAGCTTGGTAAGTTGGTGGGCTACGGTTTCACAACCTTCCCTGGTCCGACAGTATACAATCCCACAGCCCTGTCCAAGAACATCATAGAGATGAGGATTCTGCAAGACCAAATACCTTACTTTCTCAAAAACTGCTTAGGAAAAAAAACATGATGGATATAGACATTAGGCTAGAGTAAAAAATAAAATAAACTTAATATTGTTACACTTATTTTGACCATGATTACTATGTGATTAAATCATGTATCAAGAAAAACTCATGAGCAGCATACAACAGTAGTAACGGGTCATGTATAATACAGCTACACTAAAAACTTATGAAGAAGAGATTTGAATCCAATCAAAAATAAAAGCTAAGAAAGTTACATGTAGGGCTAATTGAAGTCTGCGTTTGTCTGTTACCTACTAAATGTATGCTTTGGTGAACAATTCCTGGTTTAGTTCTTAAGGGTTTTTTTTAACCTGCATCACAGATTTTTGTAAAAATGGAAATTCTGACCAATGAACTGAAGCCCTAAGCTGTCCAGCGGCACCTGTGAACTGGTTCTATGCATGTATTCATGCATACATCATAACAATACAGCACAGTGAACAGAATTTCCTCTTATGGACAAAAACAGTATTAATATTTGTATTGACTACCAACCTGTCTATTAGAGCCACCACCAAGAGCCAATGCCTTCTGAATGAAGGCATAGAGGTGAACATAGGGGTTAGGAAGCGGCTCACTGAAGATGACATCATAGTGCAAATTACAGCGAAAAACTGGTGTAGTAAAAGACAGCGGCAGATGCATCTTCAAGGACTGAGCAATGTCCTCTTGGACCTTTTTAGGCGCTGTCGCGGTAAGCGCAATGCAGGGAATCCCTGCCAAGTGAGCACGCAATTCACCCAGTTTGAGGTAGTCTGGTCTGAAATCATGACCCCACTGGGAGACACAGTGAGCCTCATCCACTGCCAGGTAGGACAGCAGGTCCCGGGAGCACAAGTCAGTCAGGTAAGGCTGGAATGATGGAGAAGCTACCATCTCTGGTGTAATGTAGAGTAGCTTGAGCTTTGGCTTCGTACTCTGCAAATCAGCTAGAATCACACGGCGCTCGGCTACTGCGAGCTTGGAGTTGATGGAGCATGCAGGGATGTTGAAAGATCTCAAGTGGTCCACTTGGTCCTGAGAGAAAAACATAGGAACAGTGGTGAGTGGCAAATAAGTAGCATAGCAGATTAAAAAGTGGATTATGACGCCAAACTGACCTGAATAAGAGCAATTAGTGGGGAAATAACAAGAGTGATGCCTGCAGCCAGTACAGCAGGCAACTGATAACAAAGGGACTTTCCTGCCCCAGTAGGCATGCATACAAACACATCCCTGTCACCTACAGGAAGAAACACCATTAACCCTTCTAACAACAATCTGTTCGAAATGTATCATATCCATCGTCATACCTAAAGATAAGGAACAATGCGTTTTACTTTTTGCTTTGCATGCGCTAATCATGACGATCAATTGGCAGAGATTAATGCAAGTAGCAAATTTGTCAATGCGCTTGGTTCTTAACATACCTCGCATAACGGCTTTAATAACATCTTCTTGCACTTTAGATCTAAAGCCCTCGAACCCAAAATGGGTATTTAAAGCTTGTTTTAAACTTATTGTCGTCGCTTGCTCCTCCATTAGCGAACACTGTGGTGGTGTCGCACATTGATGACATCATCGCTGAAGCATCAACTTTTCTTTTTTCTTTTACTTGATTTGATTGATGTAAATGGATTGAATGGTATTTGTATTATGTATTTATGAATTAATGAATGAATTAAATAATTAATTAATTTATTTATTTATTTCAAACACACACGTATATATAAAAAGAAAACAAGAGAGAGAGAAAAAATCTACTCAAAGATATTAGAAATCATATAAAACAAAAACATAACCTATACACATCTTTAAAAAAGGAGTAGAAATAAGTTTTTTAACTCCTACCCCTATATAAATTAATGAAATTTATTCTCAAATAATAAGACTAATTTATGTTTAACAAATGTTATTATAATAATAATAATAATAATAAAACAACTTTATTTTCAATCATTGTATATTTTAAAAGAAAACATGTTATGGTAATTAAATTGAGATGGAATCATGACTAAAAATGTTTGTGGCAAATAAAATGTGAATGAGCCAAAAGAAGGTCTGATTTGAAAGCGATTTTTTTCTGAACAGCCAGCGTGAGGATGAAAAGCCAGCCCAGAACGCAACATTCTCACCACCATCCTTTGCTGTAGGGAGAAGGTTCTTTTGCTGGCATGTAGTGTTGACTTTTTTTTTGCCAAACATGACTGTTTTAGTTGTGACCAAACAGTTCAATTTTGGACTGATCTGTCCACAGAAGGCACTTCCAAAAAGCTTCAGGTTTGTCCAGGTACTCTCTGGCAAAGTTGAGATGGGCAGCTTTGATCTTTTTTGTGAGCAGAGGCTTCTACCTAGCAAGCCTTTTATGAAAGCCTTGTCGATGAACTTTTCTTCTGATTGTTGAAGCATGCACATGTGTCCCAGATGCAGCAAAAGAGGTCTGCAAATCCCTTGATGTGATGTTTGAGTTGGCTTTTTACCTGAATTATCATTTTTCTTGTGGTTCTTGCTGATATTTTAGAAGGTCGTCCACTTCTAGGCAGGATTGTAGTTTTCAGTGTTCTCTAGTTGCAGATGATCTGCTTCACAGTGGAATGATGAAGCTCTTCTTTTTTTTAGATGACTTTATAGCTTTCCCCAGACAGATGTGCTACCACTTGCTGAGGTCCCCTGAGATTTCTCTTCCTTTCAGCATGACTGACCTGTATGGGTTCACCTGGGTAAAACTAAAGTGACGTGGTTTTGTCTCCGTTTCAGTCAGTGATGCACAATTCCTTTGCTAAATTTCATTAGTCCATTTCAGTGGTTAGTTTAGCTACCAATTTGTCCTACCTGATCCTACTTGACTGCTTGTATTAAGCAATGCAGCTCAGGGTTCACTTACTTTTGCACCTACATGAATTGACCAAAAACTATTTTTAATTTAGTTTTGACTTATAAAAAATAAAAAAGAAGAAGAACAATGCATTGAAATGCTAAACCTACACCTGTTATTTCATATACAATGTAAATGTTCAGATTGAACAACAAAATCAGGTTGAAACAATTGGAAAGTCCAAATTGCTCAAGAGGTTCACAAACTTTTGAGCAGCACTGTATATTTGTTATTATTTTGTGTACATATATATTAATCTACATTTAATTTTCCACCAGGCTACAGTAATTCTACAAATGCTTGCCATGTAAAACACTCGTTTTAATGTTTTATATTATAGGTGTCTTAAAAAGTTAAGGAATTTGAAGTGAACAAATGAAGGGAAGTCCAAATCAGAAATGTAGTGAAGAGGTTGATTTTTGTGAACTTAAGATACAAGTGATGTGATGCCTACCGCTAAACAGCATGATGGTCAGTTTTTTAATATTTGTATTTTTATTATTTTGTACATATATTAATTTACATTTCATTTTCCACCACAAACGACTGTGATCCTTACAATTATAAAACATTAAAATAGATCTTTATAGATAGAGCTTAATAATTTAAAAAAAACGCAAGTACCATACCATCAACATGAATTATTATTATTTTATTCAGCGTATAATTACAATTACAGTACAAGACAATGTAGATTCTACAGTTCTCCTTCAAAATACCAAAAATGTGAGCACAGTTTTTAATTTGATTGTGGGAAGAGGAAAGTAGCAGCAGCATGGAGAGTGGTAAGTCACACCTTGAAGCTATATGAAAGCACAGCAATGTTCTCTGACAGCAGGATATTTGATTCCTCCCAGTGATTAGTATATTTGCATAACCTTGTAACCTTATTATTCCTTAATATGATATCTACTGGAGACGTTGAAGGAAAAGTTGGCAAGGTAATGAATCAACCCCACAGGCAGGATGTGGCGCAGAGACATTGAGTATTTGCTTCAGGGGTCCTGATCACAAGATCATTAATGATTTCTACTGTGCCGAACAGCGGAAACAGCTTCTCATGGAAGCACTCATTATAAGTGTAGATATGGACACGTCTGTCCACATCGTAGAATGACA
Source organism: Vanacampus margaritifer (assembly GCF_051991255.1). Taxonomy (NCBI): domain Eukaryota; kingdom Metazoa; phylum Chordata; class Actinopteri; order Syngnathiformes; family Syngnathidae; genus Vanacampus; species Vanacampus margaritifer. The sequence continues at coordinate 9,803,999 of NC_135433.1, read as the reverse complement.
GCTGGCCGCTATCGTAGTCGAGGTAGACACCCACTTTTCGAGGGATGAGGCCTGGCGGCAGGGCAGTGAAGGGCACCGTGAGTGCCTTAAGCTCAGTGCCCCTTTCCAGACGCAGGGTCAGATAGCCAGTGTCGGTGTTGAGGGATTTGAACCCTTTCCTAAGAGCGGACTCCTTGGCCACGCCCAGCCTCCAGTCTCGCTCACCGACCTCTGCCTCCCAGTAGTGGCGGCCCGAGTCAAAGCCTACCATTCCAGCAGCGCACCACCAGCCATCAAAGCGCTGGTGGTAGTTGGCAATTTCTTTCCTCTCAAAACCACAGCGCATCCTCTTATCATCCCCCGAGATGAGAAGATCAGGATTGGCTGTATCTTGGTCGAGAGTCACTTCCACTGACACAACACATACAATTGTTGAATTAACAGCAAGAAAGGCTGTGTAAGGTTTATAGTAATAAAAACGCTGATGGAATTCACACTGTACCTGCAGCATTTGTGATCCAATCCCATACTGTCAAAAAAACACACACATATTTTATTCATATGAATTGATGCTTAAATACAAAGTTTAAACCAGTGGTTCTTAACCTAGGTTTGATCAAACCACAGGGGTTCGGTGAGTCAGTGTCAGGGGTTCGGCGGAGGTCAAGACACACACCTGACTCAAATAAATCGTGATTATACACCTCGCTTGGCCATCATTGACTGCAGGTGATCATGCTACATTGCTTGGCCTATCTGTGCTGTAGGGAAATTAGTGTGCTTAGTAGTCAACTTGTGGCTGCCGCTATTGTGATGGCACGTCGTGTGATTTATTTATGATTGTAATCCCTTCATACTATGACAAGCAAAAAAAGAGAAAGTGGTCAGATGAATTTGTACAATATGGTTTCACATGTATAACCAAACGTATGGTGTTCCACAGGGTTCAATTCTGGGGCCTCTGCTGTTTTCATTGTATCTGCCGCTCCTGTGTTCCATACTCTCCCTGTTCAATTTGTTCACTAGTAAACCCCTATACCTATATCTTAAATGATATATATATATATATTTTTAAATCATATTTTCTTTATCAATCAAGAAGCGTTGAATAATATGCATTAAAAAATGGTAGGTTTCAACAAGGTTAATATTAAGTACCACTAGTTTAAACATTTGAGACAATGAGGTCATTGTTTTAACAATCAACAGAAGGCTACGGACCTGGCTGAGGAATGTATGATAAAGCACCTGAAAAAAAAATGCAGCAAATTAAAAGACGGAAAAGTCATCACAAAATAACTTCATATAGTTGGTCATTTTTTACCAATCTTTGCTTTCTGCTTCCACACCAACCATTGATGCGGTATGGTATCCTGCGGGTCCAAAATGAAAGCTCAATCTTTGCTTTGATACGTGTCAATTCAAAGATGTACAGACCTTATTTGAATCCTGCAGCATCACAGTCCACAAGAGCAGCTCCATGGCACTCAGAAGGTTTGGCACACGGCCCCAACGCCAAGCTGACCTCAAGTCCTCCAGGATGCTTGCCACTGTTTCCCCAGGCCAAATGCTTTGCTAAATAACAAACCATTATAATTATTAACAGAGGAAGGTGTTATCGAGTGCCGGACATTTTGGGAGGAACAAAATCAGTGAAAGCTCCTTGCCTCGGGCTGAGTCCTCAGGTCTTTCATCCATTCCAGGAGGCTTAACCTGGCCTTCCGCACATCTTGCTGGTCAGTCACATCACACTTGTTGCCACCGTCAGTTTCTGGCCAGCCATCGGTCTGCATGGGCCTCTTCTGCGGACAAAAAGTCACCTGATGTGTTATTATGAGTAGAAATTGTGCACTGAACCAATCCACCACTCCCAATGGACCATATTTCTGTAGAAGATACTGTAAGTACCTTTCTCTCTAACATGGAAGCCCATTCCAGGATGAAGACCCAGCAGAGAGGGGTTGGCCAGATCTCATCCTGGTTCCATATGTGCTCCAGGACTGATGAACTCTACAGTGAGCACAAAAGAGAAACTAGTTGGTGGTGGATTTAGTGAAGACAAAAACACACAAGCTGATAAGGTCGGCCATAGATGATCAATGGCAGGTACTCTTTACAGTTGAATAAATATGCATTCATAACCACTATAGGAGGAAATTTGGTATGCACAGAGGCATTTAGGCTCTCTTTTGGCAAATCATCATAACTTGAAGATAGTGATGCTTATGTGGGTGTGGAGGACAGGTTGCACCTTTCTGAAGTGACACAATTGCATGTTGATTTGTTTTGACACAAACAATGTCACAGGGTGACTATAATTACTGTGCATGTTTGGGTAAACACTGCCAATTGCACCTGGCACACTCGCCCAAGATCTCTTGCCATTTCCACAACAAATAGCTGATCATCATCCAAGTTGTCAGTCTTCTTCTTTTTCTTGGATTTCCCATTCGACGCCTGAAAAGGAACTCAGGGTTAATTGCCTGGAACAGATTTGGTGTTGAAAAGTTGACACAGAAAAGAGTTTTGAGCACACCGTGCTGCGGAACTGATGACTGGCTAATTCGTCATGACTTGATTTTGCATATTGTGTTCTATCGCTAAAGATCCCACTGTGCAAACTGGAGGGAATTTATTTTTTTGAAAGACATGTGCAACATTTCTCCTCTGTAATAACACAAGGATATATTGAGAGCGTATCTAGGTCACAGTGCAAGTTATATGATTTAATGAAAGAAAAAGCAAGTTAGGCAGCCTTAAGGTGCCAATAGGAGTAGTTTTGGTGACTGTAATTGCCGCCTTACATTCAAGTCAAACTGGAATGGAGGCATCAATGATTACTGGTTGGGTGAATTTACCTGTCAGCAGAATAAAAAACCCATCCCCCACAGATTTTATGGCACGTTTCACCTAGTCACCAATTCCTGTGATGCAATAATTCTCTTTCTCTCCTCCACTCTCTCTTGTTTTATTTTTTAAAGTCAACTGCATGCAGTGAATAAAGTTTAAACTTTAACAGACGCACCATACCACAACGTTAATTACAAATCCAAACTTGTAACTGAGTGCATGCATACTTTGTTATGAATCCTCATAATGATTGTCATCATAATATTTTCAAAATGGTATGTAAATGTGATTGTATTTCCTCATATCCTAGTGACGTGTGTGTTTTTTTCTTCTTTACACCTGCTCAAAAGTTACCATATAGGGTTAAATGCCCAATGACATATTTAAGAATAGTCACCTGATTCATGTATCAATGTGACACATGAACCAATCTAGTTTAGTTTACACATTAAACACTGGAGCACTTTGTAGAGAAATGTTACCTTTATTTTGACTCTCATGGATTTGATGGGTTCCACTATAAAATGAAAACACTGGAACATATTGGCTAATTGTGATGGGAGTCTTCTTCGATGCAAATGTGTCGATGCTGAAAGTAAATACATAAAAAATATTATATAAAATATAAAATAAACATTATATTTGCATATACTTTTTAGAGGAATCTTAAGAAATTCGAATTCAGAAATATTAGAATTAAAAACACGTGTAATGTTTATTAATGTGCTAGCAATGACCATGCAGCTTTCTCCTCAGGTTATGTTTGTAAATGAGAATTAGTTCTCAAACATTTTGCCTGGTTGAATAAAGGTTAAATAAAATGAATAAATAAAAATCTTCCGTGCACTAGCGACCAAGTTACGACGATACACCTTACTAGGTGACTGCACCAAATGCGCAATAAAATACGCCGTTCCCCATTACGCATGCAAAGTACGGATGTTTTCGATGCAAATTTGGTAGTAAAACACACGTAAACCTACCTTTCTTACCGCCACAGGAACTAACTCAGTTCATCCTGTTGTCGCAGGAAAAGAGTTGCACGATTTAAAGTCCGTCGTCGACTGTGTGCTGCAGAAGCTGACCTTGTTTACGTATCCGACTGACACTCGGCTCTTCGGAGATCTTCGGCTTTTCCCGTCGATTTCCTACACGACTGTGTGCACAGGCGGCAGCCATGTTTCTAAGGTAATGATGAGGTCACCACTGCCTGCTAACAAATATTGTACAAGTAGCCTACTAATATCGGTAGTAAATCATTTTCTATCCATATCTGCAATATAAATAGCAACAGTAGTATACACAGGTTTATTTATACCTTCTGCTATTTGATGGAAGGCTTTGAGAGATGAAGGAAAACAAAGACCAATATATTTGTAATTAATACATAATAACTTTGAGACAAATTAATTGAAATTGGATAATGGTATCCTAGTCAAATCAAGTAAAGTCTAAATCATGGATAGAGGCACCAAAAGTTTTGAAAGATGGACGATTTATTTTATATTTTTGTTATGTTAAAAAAAAAAAAAAAAACTACAGGTAACATAGTAAACCCACACTGATTCACCCTTGACCATCAATAATACACTTTTTAGCGCAACTGTGTTACAGATACCTATACAGTACTCAGGAGGCACCAGAAAACTAACGTAGTCAAATACATGATGAATAAATTCTTTAGAATTGAATAATAAAAGTTATATTTTATTTGAATACACTTTAAATTTTTGTGTTATTCTCATGACAGGAATAGCCAGGGTTTCAAGTAGTAGGGTTGTAAATAATGCTAATGTTTTGCTCAAGAGTACATGCTAGCTTTGTTAGCCGCTATACTAACTTGCCGAGAACAAACTTGAATAATAATGTCTTTGCCATTGGGGGACAGAAATTTTCCTCTAATGGCCAATGTATAATTACAGACGTTTGTGCAGATGAATAATGAGCAGTCATTTTGTTAAAAAAGAATAAAACAACAACAAAACAAGCATGATAACCAAAGTGTCTGTGAGATAATGTAACAATGGTAGGTGAGGTCTAAATGGCAAACCATGCATTCCTACATTTTTTATTTTATTTTTTTTATTTCATATTCACAAAGCTCTTGAAGACTTATGAAAATGTTTATTTTAAATAAATATAAACTGCTTTTTAGGACAAAATGTTGTTAAAGTTACTGAACGTCGAATGTTCAATTTTGAATCGCTACTGCTACTTGCTGACAAAAAATGAAACTGCACATACCGTTCTTCACATACACACCACGCGCATTATGTCGAACCCGAATACAGTTTGAAAACTATTGGCCAGAGGCTTGTAGGAGTACCCACTGTGAACAGCTAAGGTGTTAATCTAATAATTAGAAGACATTTCACTCATCAATGGTCAAATAAAAAGCTTATTGTAAAGTTATTTTTGGGGGGGAAAGTTCCATATTGCAACTTTAAAGGCACCAAGGTGTACTGGCTCCCACTCACATGCAACTTTCATGAAGACAAAAGGTATGGAAAATGGATAAAACAAAAAAATAGCAGTTAAAGACTTTTTTATCATTTCGATTTTAATTATATTTTTATAACTGCCACTTGTTCGATACTTATCTTCCATGAATTACGTAGCGGTTTCCATTGGTCTTGTTTGTAATTAATTATATCATTTAAACAATTAAGATTTTTGACTAGAATAGTTTACTCATTGTTATGTGGAATGGGTCCCATTTATTTTATGAGCAGTTCAGTCCACTAAAAAAAAATTCTAACACTAACTTTCACAGACGCAATATTCTTTTGACAAAAAAAAGAAAAAACTTTTTGGCGTTTTTATTCCTTCAGTTCACAGTTTTCCTGCAGTCTTTTACTTCCCCGTCGCATTCAAGTTGTACCAGCATCATTAAGTCTTCTTTTTTTTCTCCCACGGCAGCTCCTCTTTGGTTGCCCAGCTCCTGCTAAACAGAAGTCTTGAGGTATTTCAATCAACAGATTTGTGAACAATGTTCCAAACCATTTTATGGTTTTAAATTCCACACGCCTGTCCTGTTAGTCACATTCATCAGACGTCTTCAGAACTCTGTATCATACAGGAAGAACATCGTGGCTGCTTTCAGAGGTGTCTGGATGAGGTGGCTCACTTTGACCATCAGGTGCAGAGTTGGTGCCGCTACCCAATGTGGGAGAGGTGTCCAAACTGGATGAGAGGATGTTGTACGGCAGCACCACAGAGTGACGAACGCACTCCTCATATGATGGAGGTGGCTGTGAAAAATGTTGGAAATAAAATACCACAGATTAACACAATACAGTATTTAAGTACCGATATGTCATGTAGAGCTTTGTGAGAAGATTCTGGTTTCAATCAGCAGCAAAGTAATTGGTGTAACAGAAAATGTGATCCTAGTGCCCATATCAGTCACGGCCCCATAGAATCGTCATCACTACAGAAGGTGAAAGTCAGTGTGCCTTTTGGTGCAAAAGTGCTATATACAGTATGTGAAAGCCCATTTACATTACTTTTGGTTTGAAGTGATGCTATTGACTATGTGACTATTGGCCAGCATTCAAAGGATACATTTATACATTTGACGACAAGTCAGTAAGTACTATCTTTCATGTAGAGATGCATCCGTGAATAGGAAATTGGGTTGAATCAAAGGCCTTCATGCACATTTGTACTAATTATTTATTTATGCTCAGTTGGGTTTAGCTTATAAAGTGGTTGATCATTGCTTTGGGGAGAAAACAAGCCAAACTATTGTGATGTGTTATTGTCAACATTATATGTGTTTGCATGGAAACAATCTGTCCCTACTCCCAAATAAATGCCTCGTTGCCATCCTTTTTCAGTACTGATTAGCATGGTCAATTGGGCAAAAAAAACATTTAGTGATGACGTAAAGCTAACTGATCTTTTTATAACACCTTATTTTTGAAAAGACATCTTTTATTCTTTAATGACATAACTTTTTTAAGGTGCATTGCGGAGTTTGTCACTTTTTTACTCACTACTGCCACCTCTGGCCTAACGCATAACTGCAGCCTCAAGCTTGTCCACAGTGCGCGGGTGAGTACGTGCGCTCGGATAAACTCTTTGTTCAGTTTTCTTGGAGTCTGAAGTTTAGGCTGTGTTGGAAGCCAGCCTCCTCAGTTTCCATCCTAATTGACCTTTCGCAAACCACGCCCCCAAAGGCCGCCAAGTTCCTCTCCGCATCGTCAATAAAACTAGACCAAACAAAATTTCAACCGGCTGTGGACCTCCAACAAGCAAAACAGTGAAGCCATGGGCCTATAGATTGTGTAAATCAGACATAAGAAATCCACAAAGTGGAGCGATGTCTTCAATTAAATAGTGTGGGCGGTCTCACCCCCAGCTAAATGTCTCCAAAACAAGCATTCGTACGTTTGCTCCAAGGTTTGGTTTATAAGACTATAGTGGGCTAGGCTAAAGCTAACTAGCAACCGAATGAGGTTTGTGGATGATCTTGCCTCTACTGTAGAGCTAAAGTGAATTTGACAAGTTGTTGTAAGGTTGAAACACAGAGTGTAGTGATGGCAAAATCGAAACTGTGTTTTGCTATGTACCGAAACCCAGGCAGAACTTGTGATTCGGATCGCGTTCCTAAATTTGTCTCTGAATCACAATGTCGCGTTCCATTAAGCCCCCAAATGTTTCCAATCGTCACATTGTTTCAGCAAGTGAACATGTTATCCCTTTTCTTTAAATAAATAAAAAATAAATAAAATCCTACCATTGCACCATATGAAAACGTCTTAATCTAAACTATATCCAACCTAAGTATACTTGGTAAAATTGCCCTGGCTGCTGAATCATCACCCTAAATGATAAAATGTCAAAAGACTTATAAGTGCTGTGGTTGGCTCAGTGGTATTGCACCTGCGCTATCCGCTGAGATTTGACCAATATGTAGGGGTTCAATGGAAGATATCACGCTTGTATTGCTCCGAAAACACTCACTGACATGCTCTGGTACGTTGATTTACATTGTACGCGTACAGCAGGATGTCAGACCCAGAAGCGTCAACTGAGGGGGGGGGGGGGGCTTTTGCGAAAGGTCAATTGCACCTTTCGCAAAAGTCCCAGTATCAGGTAGCAATATCGGTTGAATGAAGTTGCACAACCACATATTTCGTTTTGGGACTTTTTCTACTGGATTATTTAATTTATTTATTTAAATTCATTTTATTCTGTGTCCTATACAAAATACAGTATACAGAAAATTGCCATTGATTTCATGCAAGAAAAATGCAAATCGAGACATCTGAGAAAAAAGAACACTATTCTTTCATTAAAATGATCAGTCATCGGTTCATTAGATTTTTTTAAAATCAAAAGTACTAATTGTATCGGTACTGAGTATTGGTATCAGTGAATACTCAGGGTTGAGTACTTGTACTGGCATCGGTCTTAAAGAAAAACGGTATTGACCACCCTTAGCTAATTTGCATTGTATTTAGACAATGAAGCCTTCAGTCACATCATGAATGCAATTTCTACTTACACATTGTTGTTGTGCAAAAAGATATTCTAAAATACAGTAATTAATTGAGAAGGTTATAGTAAAGCAGAGAGATTATTTTCGGTGTGTTAAAAGTTCAAGATAAAGTAAAGTGATCCTCTGGTATCAGCAGAGTAAGTCTGGATTTTTGTCCTTTTTTGGGGGGTAATGAGGACGGTTAAACCAAATAAGTAGCATTAATTCACACGCAACAATTAATTGATCATTGATTTGGCTGTCTTATTAAAACTGATCCATTCATTAACAACCTTGTTATCTTTTGCAGGGATTCTTAATGTCGAAGGAGTTGAATGTGATAATAAATGGCATCATTAAAATTACAATACGCTGCAAAGCCTTTAAAGCAATATAACAGAAAGTAAAATGGAACTGTTTGAAGAACACCTGAAAAAGAATAAGCTAGGCATGTTTATTTGTTTACATTTACATTACCAGTTCATCGATTTCAAGTGAACCACCTGGAACATGGTTTTCTATCTCTCTGAACATATCTGGGAGATTGACCCCCTTATCTTTTAATTGCACAGGGACCCACATGTGACTGGAGTGACTCTACACACATGCACACACATTCAAGACTGTAAAGTTTACTGCTATCACGCCTCGGGCCATAGGGCAGACGAGGGAAATAACGGAACCATCCATTGAAAGTCTAACCAAGTATGAAAACAGGGGGACATTTCTATGAGCAGGAAGAACTATGTGTGCATGTGCTTCCATACAGGCATTAACACTCGGGATTGTTTAATTAAGAAAAAGGAGAAAAGGTCAAAGCGGCAAAAAATGACACGAGTACAAAGCAGCTCCCTCAGATACTGTTTGTGTTCAGGGTGCTGGCTTTAATTATGTTTGATGTGCCTTTTTCTCATTACCTTGTTTGCTCAAGCGAGTCAAAAGCTCAGCGAAAGATCAACACTGTAAAACCTTGAAACGTGGCCGCCAGCAGTGAGCGTTCGATGGGTTAATAGCATGTTCCGTGTACTCGGCCCTGAATGAAATCTAGCTTCGAATGAGCTCTGATTGGAGTGTATACAATACTTTATGATGGCGCCACAGCTGAGGGCCCGCCATTAAGCATCACGATTAGTATGATGGAGCATTTTTTAACATAAAAGATGAAATACACCATTGTCTATATCCACTTTAATGTATCCTACCTCCGTCTCAATAGGCCCATTGAGGCCAAAGCGGTCTGCAATCATCATGTGGATCTGCCTCTGGCGATCCTTTTTTCGGACACTCTCGTAAGAGGGCAGCCTGGGCAGGGGGGTCTCCAGAGAGGGCAGTCCGTAGCTGGAGGGCAGGCCGACATAGAACAGCTGACTCCCCTGCAAATATGTCACACAAAGGCCATAAAACACAGCGGGGTCGTTATTTGGGAATACGGACACATGACACATGCTGACTGTCATGTGCCAATGATTGTCCAAGTAACGATTTAAAGCCATTTTGAACTCAACCACAAACTACTACAGTATTATGTGTATTTACTATAAAGCCGATCAGTCTATACAGTGTCATAATAATTGTATATCTATAAAAGTGCATCTAGTGTATACTATGGATAAAGTTCCCCTTTTGTTTGATTAATAGCACATTGCAAGAATGTCCCATGGGAATTTAGTTGGCTTTCATGCAAAAAGTAAAGCAATCTGATTAATAGGAGCAGATGCCTTTATTATTTCTTTATTTGAAAGACAAGTCAAACCCAAAACATTTCTTTACAATATGTTGTATGTGACCCCCCACTAGTCTAAAATCAGCATTCTGGATAGTATTGAGTTTATGGAGTATAAGTTAAACAGCAAAATCCACCCGTTTTTATCCATCTCAGAAGTCGGCCATTTTGCCACTTACTGTCAACTGAAAATGTCATCACAGTTGCCCAGGGCTCAGGTAACGACCAATCATGTCTCAACAGTTTCCTGAAGCTGAGCCGTAATTGGCCGTTACCTGAGCCCTGGGCAACTATAATGCCATTTTCAGTCAACAGTAAGTGGTTAAATGCTGTATGTATAATAAGATCTAATACAAGAGCTGTGTTAAAATTCTGCTTTTACAAATAATGATGTTCAGTTTTGACTGATTCACACAATATGTTTATGATTGTAGTTTGCTATTTTGATTTGGAATGCATTATAATGACAGCAATTTGTAGTATGCTTTACACAAGGGGTGTCCAAACTCTGGCCCAGGGGCCATTTGCGGCCCGCTGCCCATTTTTCAGCGGCCCGCAATTTGTACAGTTGATGGAGACTATACCACTACTACTAAATAATTATATTCTATAGTGTTTTTCTAGATATGAAAATATCTAATTTAACTACATGTAAAATGACAAGTGTGGTGAATAATTAATCATACATTTTTAGAAGCAAAAAATTGTTTCTTGCGCCTTCTGCTCTGTGTCTCGGTCCAAATTGTGAACCTATTAGGTTCAACCTATCAAATGTCAGGTCTTCTTATACATAGTGCTTTCAAAACAGCCGCACCATTAATTAACTGCTTTGAAAATGGTTAGATTACTACATATTGCTCTCATTTTGATTCTGTATGTAAAGATGGGATTTAACTGCTGATCAATGCATTGGTGGCTCTGTTCTAATGGGATAAAAGGCCGAGCCACCCCAATAAAACAAAAGAAAAAAAATTGGGGGTGGGGGGGTCATAAACTATTTGACTCAACACATTTTTAAATACAATATTTTTTTCAAAGTAACTGTAATATATATAAACAATATACAGTTTTGATTGATTTTGGCGCGTTTGATAAAGTTTCTGAAATGGCTCTTGCATCCTTTGATTTATCTGTATGTGGCCCTTGGAGGAAAAAGTTTGAGCATCCCTGCTTTACACAGTCAGGATTTTTTGACCACTCACTGATCACAGCAAGTAACGAGTTTGACCCATAAAAAATGATTACTGATCACCGATTAGATCAGAAGGTGGAGCAATATATCTATTTAAACAAGTTTTACATAGTCCACAACCACACATAGCAAAACACCCATCCATAATTGACAACAATTGAAATGCATGGGAAAAAAATAACTGGGAAAAAAAATCTTTAAAAAAACCACCACTGTAAATATAACATGTAATGGCTTCATTTGCGGAGCCGATCAATGACATCATTGATTGATCGGGCAAATTAAGACATTACAGCCGATCACCGATTTTGCAGAAAATGCTAAACCATTCAATCCCAATCCATCTGGTCAGATCGGTGTAGTTTAATTTGCAAATGTAACCACAACATTAGAAACGTTTCCAATTATGATACAATGTAATTCAAACACTACAGCAATTTACAACCACACATTCAAAACCATTCCAATTCAGTTATACCTGGTAGTGTTATTCAAACTGAGCTCATTATCTAATTAAACAATATTTAACGCAGCTCTTATATTAGATCACATCATGTGAGACAAATTTAGTGTAAAAATTCTCATGTGCTCACATTGTGCAAAAACACATCATGTCTCACTTACATCGGTGTTGTTGTCATCTGGGAAGTGTGTCTGCTCTAAACAAGATGATCCCACCAGTGTCTGCCTGCTGCTGTAGTACTGAGGAGGAGCATCCTGTAAAACAAGAAGAAACACAAAAGGCATCTGTCAACCCAAAAGTTTACTGAGCACCCCCAAATGCCTCAATTAGTCAGATTTTTTGTGTGCTTTTTTTGGCCTATTTTCCATGCCTTGTTTCATCACTGTGGACACTAGCTGGTTTAGTGATACCATAAATTATCTAATCAATAAGACGACCACCCTTTGATTTCCCTGCCTCCTCCCATCCCCACCCCTTTTTACAACACAACCTGTCAACGTGTCACTGTATGAGGTGTTGGCAACTTGGAGGGTGGGGGGGGGGGGGGGCTGTGAGGAAAACGAGGTAATTGTCTCGGGTCTAAATGAGTCTCCTTTGTTTGAGGAACAATATGGCGTCCTACTGTGTCATCAGAGTCCCTTGGCAACAAACCACACAGTGTGGCCTTTTCAGCATCTCTTCAGTCCTCTTTTAACCGCTGTAGGTACCGCTTAACAAGCACACTCCACTCCACATTATGTCCTTGTATGTCATTTAGGGCGGCGTTACAACAAAGTCAATTTGTTGCCTGATTACATTTTAACAGGAGAATAACGGATGCTAAAATGCCAAGACAAGTGGAGTTTTTTTTTTATGATAATTCCAGGTTGTCTTGAATTATGAAACTTTTCCCAGGCCACAATACACAATGACATCACTTATATATTAAGTGACACACACAAATGACCTTTGCCATAACCGTCACATCATTTCAGGGAGACCGTGATGACACTAAAAACGTGATGTCAGGGGTCATTTTCCAAGAAGCAAAAAAGGAAGGAGAAAAAAAGCGAGATGTCCTTTTGTCTCAGCCATTGACTCAGCTTGTGTGAAAAAGCACAACCGTGTAAAATCAGCACTGAAGTCGGGGGAGGATCCCAAGGGCAATGTGCCTTTTTCACCAGCGCCAACTAAAAAGGAGGCCCATTGTCTGCCTTGTGTCCCCAACACCCACAGTAGGGTCTGTCCACTATTCATGATGCAAAGTGAAGCAGGGAAAGGTATGTGGCGATGAAGTTGAAGACATGGAAATGTCCCACGGCAACACAATGAACAAGTGCGCTTGTGTTTGTTTCCCTTGCGGAATGTCTGTTTTTCAAAAACAGTTTCAAATTCAATTCAATAGCCGCGTCATTTATCATCAGTCAAATAAAATACCTCCTGCCTCTACGTTATTCCAAATTATATTCGGTGTTTGGGGCACAGGATGGGGATGGACTCTTGACCAGCCTCTTATCAACTACTTGCGGTTGAAGCTTCAGTTTGTTCTTGGTGAAACGCTCTGTTAGCTGTAACTGAACAGAGTTTCCTGTCAGTTGTGGTGAGGGAGCTATGAGTCATGTCCCTGCAATAAGAAGATAACAGTCAAACTTCACCCCTTGGGACTCACAGAGGTGAGGACGAAGTCAGGAAGAGGAAGCAGAAAGAATGAAAACGTTACCTCTTTGGCGTGTTGACACCAACAGCTTTACAAATTCATTATCTTTAGCTGATAGTCCATATGTGGCTGAGATTGTGCTCCTCACATTCTTGAAACAAAATAGCACTGGTGTGAGTGGTGCCGCATTTATTATCGTCAATGCAATTAACTGTGGCAAATCCATTATCAGACAATGATCATATCAAGTTTAATATAGAAGTTCTCACACTGCTCTGCAAATTGAATGTGACACTTGCTAATTGCGACACATTTGGATCACGTGCTGTGTTAGGGCCTGGCTTTCCTCAGCCTCATCTTGAAACAGAACATGCTGACCACTCCAGAACAGCACAAAAGGCATTTATTTATTTTTCTTTTCCATGTTGTTCCAAGCGCTTACCATATCTGCATGTGGCCCCTGATAGGAGCACAATCTGCAGCACTGAGGATCCTTGCGGTAAATGATGGACAGGAGCACCACAATAACAACAAAAAACACCAGGGAGGAAACTGTGAGTGAGCAGGAGAAAAAGAAAGGGTTAATATCTGATAACCAGGCTGCTTACTCCCATGAAACAACTTGCGAAAGACCATTGGTTTAAAAAAAAAATGCTTTCACAAGACTTAAAACAAAGTTGATTCAATTGGAATTAAATTGACACAAAGCCTGTTCATACACCAACGATACTTGAATGTTGAATCTCCTGCGATGTAGCTGGCAGCTAAAAACAACTACAACTTGATAGTAAAAGCTAATATAGTAGTGCACAGGTGTCAAACATCACATCATTTTATGTGGCCCATCAATACAGTCTGTCCACTTCGTGTTTCTTAAGTGTTAGCAGAAAAATGCACTTTATCCTCACTTAAACTTGCTGGACAAGCGTTTCAACTGGTTTTACAAGCATTTATTTTCACCAAGAATTTCCTTTGACCATATCCCTTCCTATTTTCTAATGTAAACTGAAATGAAGTGTAAAAATGCGTAATATAATAACATGAAAGTTTAACGCATGTCCTAATCTAATAAAAACCGCAAGCAGTTAGTTATAATAATACATAAACAAACAAAAAAAGTCCTCTCCTGCCATACTAAGAAATATTACATGAAATAATCTTAACTTTATCACAATGCAACAAAGGATTGCGTGAGAACAACATTTGCGTTTTACAAATGTACTTACAACACGCAGCGACCACGGTGAGTTGATCCGATGTCATCTGAGAGGAGGGAATGGTTGGATTTACAGTTGCGGACATTTCTGTTGTGTAAACAGTTAATGTTGCTTTCAGAGATGTCCCTGAACCCATCAGGTTTAAAACCAAAGCTGTCATCTTCTTAAATGTGTTCGTCCGTACTGGCACCAAGCTTCGTAGCTCTTCCACATGGTGTAATCCAACAGGCTGACACTCCACATGCGCTCTGCAACCCGGATCTCCAAGTGTCCGGCGGTCTGTAAACACACCACAGCGTTTATGAGCCGGTGAAGGCGCACTGACGTCACCGGGCAGCGGTCAGACTACAGACAGTTTACTGGTTGGTTAACTCCAAGGGGAAAAAAGTACATCTGCATATGTTTTACATGTTTAACAAGGGCCGACAGTCATTCGTTTGGCGTTACAAATGTAATAGTAAGATTAATGTCATTCCTGTTTCCTCCACAGAGGCATCCCAGCCAGGAGGTCTGAATGCCTGAGCTGGTTTCCTGTTACCGTGGAAACCAGGGGTCCCGTATTGAGATGATTTGTTTATATCACGCAAGTAGGCTAAGTCTAGAATTAGTAATCATGGCCCTACTTTTACACTTACGACAATTTAACAAGATGTAAACTGATACATAGTGTTTGTTATTGTTGTAGTTAAAAGTGGTGTAAATAAAAAAAAAAGGGGGGGGGGGACTAACTGTTTATGAGCATTTTCCATCATTGGAGGCACATTTCTTGCCTTTTGGAGGGAAACTACTTAAAAAGGACACTGGGCAGTAAAGGTAATTAACGATAATGGGTAGTAATAATAATAATAATAATAATAAATATTATTATTATTACTATTATAAATACAATACTGAATATTTTTAAAGCCAATTAAAAAATGTATATAAAAGAAGTAGTGTACAGTAATTTTCTGGGGCTAAGATTTTCCAAATATTGTATTATAATTCCTTATTTCTTAGAGTGCCTAATATTTTTATTGTTAGTTTAGACAAATTTATTTTATAAATTTATTTTAGTTTAGTAACTGCATGATGTAATATGCTCCCATTTTGTTGCCCTATTCAACTGACTGTAAATTCATCCAATTAAATGCAATAAAAATGTGCATACAGTCATATGGCAGGATGACTTGGACTTACAAATTAGATGTACATGCGTGCTTTCCAAATTGAATATCTCACACGCCAATGCATGTGCATATAACAGCATTATGCAGCTCTGTGAAGATTATATGGTCACTTATTATTTAATCTACTTGAGAGAGTCTGGCCACTATGGCAGTCCTCAGCCTGGGGTGGGGATTATGAGTTTAAGGATATATGTGCTTGAGTTTCATCTTTTGCTGGTTAACTGCACCATTGCAAATAGTAAACGTTTGGTTTAGGTGTGAGAGCCAAGATGAACTTTTCATTGCTTTAAATGTGTTTTCAGCTCCTGATTGTGTATTTGAGGTGAATCTGTCAAAATCTTGTACATATAGAATGTGTACTATAATCAGCAAAAATTAAGTATACAAGTAGAAATTGTTCAGTGAGCTGCAAGTGTGCACAAAATAGATACAAAGTGAAAACAAAATACAATATCTTAATATGTGATCTTTTTCTGTGTACTAAAAAAAATCCCAAGTAACAATATCTAGGACCAGTGGTGAAGTAATAAAGTGCCAACACTTCATTACTGTACTTTTCGTCCTCAGGTATTTTTTTTTTACTTTATTTGGGTATATTTTCTGACAAAGTTTGTTTTTACATTTGTACATTTCAAATAAGAGACTGAACATTGTACCCCTTTTCCAAAATAATGTTACTACTTTTTCCAATATTTCCAGAGGACAACATGACATTAAACAGTAATTAACTCGGTTGAGATGTTGGAGTGGCAGAAAAAAAATACAGGAACAAGTTACAACCACGTGGAGAAGTGTAAATTGTAAAGACTTAATGGTGGTAACTGATTTGGAGAAGTAAGATATTGTCCACCAATGCATTGCTTTATTTAAGCATTTTTTTCTTCACATTGTGCTAAATTATTAAATGGGTAGCTATACGTTTGGTACTTACAGCAAGTGCATTCCAGCCTGCCAGTTGTGTACAGTTGTGCTTGAAAGTTTACATATACCCTATTAGTATGTAACTGTGAGCACACTAATTGGCTAGAAACAGGCTTAATGCCCAAAAAAATCCAAACTACTGTGGCAATTGTTTTGATATTTTCAGAGGCTGGAGTTGACATTAGTCGAGATGTGTATGAGAATTTTGGTGACCATTCATAGCATTTTAGTGTCACTAAGCCATGTTTAGCTTGTGTACATTTACAGTAGTGCTCATAAGTTTACATGTATACCCCGAGGGTATGTAAACTTTCAAACACAACTGTATACAGTATTTAAAAAAAAATAATCCTGGATTCATCCAAAACACACTACAACCTGATTAACTTAATCGGACCTTCTCTATGTTCGGTGTTTTGATCACGATTATGTTCTCCAACAACGAGATGAACACAAAATTCGCAACAGGCGTTGAAGGTATGTATCAACTATTGTATTGGTATTTCAACAGTCAATATTCATTTTTGTTTAATTGTAAAAGTACAGTGTAGCACAAAAGGACGACTTTCCAAAGAAGCAGTCCTCAACCTGAGGAGAGGACAGACGCGCAACACAGGCGCGTGTGCGACTGCGCGCAGCTCGGAATACGCCATCCGCGCACTACTTTAAGTTACCGAGTCGAAGAAAAAATGGTGGCCAGCGCCAGAGTGCAGAAGCTCCTCCGACGATATAAACTCGCGATTGCCGCCGCCCTGACCATCCTCCTCATTCAAGGTCTCGTCGTGTGGAGCCTGAAAAGTCTGGAAGAGGGCGAGGCGGAGGTGAGCAACGGTCCACGCGGTCGTTTAGCGGGATGACACGGATTCTGTCGGGCTCATTTGGAGCTAGCTAACCGCTATCTTAGCTCAACGTCACTTCAGATACGGGTAGCGCTAGCTGAGGGAGGTTAGCTGCGAACAAGGCTTCGCTATCGAATCAGCCTTGCCTGCCACTCGACAGCTAGTACTTGACTTGACGACTAACAAACGGAAATCTTTCAAAAAGAAAAGACTAATCATATGTTGCCTGACCGAAACAGGTACGACTAGCATCATTTCGTCACACGCTCGAGTGCTCGAGCAGCCCCTCTGATGTACATAGTAAGATTTCAAATATGCAACGCTACGCTGACATATTTGTGTATACACCCCCCCCCCCAATCATTTATTACATTCATTTATAAAAGAAAAAAGACAAACAAAAACAAAATAAAATTGTGTGACAGCTGACAAATATATCAATGGCATAATGATCAAACCGAATAACCGTTATCATATTTCTTAATCAAGCTGGATTCTTTTAAATGTAATTTTTAACTTTGATTATTATTTTTTTGGCCGTCTTTATTTAGATTGTTCCCTAAACCGATTCCTTTTACAGAAACACAAGGTTCCATCAGTCTGGTCCTGAATCTTGTTGTTGTTTTTAAAGATCTGTGTTCCTTTTAACTTAAACAAGTATTTGCTTTCTCTTTTATCAAATCTTTATTTGAATATTCAATGGCAACGTTTTGTTGTGAGCCTTCATCATTTGTAGAATACTAATAAATATACAAATTCAAAACATTAAAAAATTGTAATTGAATACTGTATTTGTTTGATCTCTAAAGGACTTTATAGCATTTCCCCATACCTCAATAGATATGGAACAATCATATCATAGTGTTATATAAAATGAACAGCGTTTTCTTTTGCAGTGAATCCTTTACTTTGTGTGACAGAGCTATTGTTTTTAATATTTTTACCTTTATGTACTGTATATGTGATTAGTACATCCAAGTTATCATCCAAAATAAAACCCCAAAACTTTGTTTCTCTTACGCTGTTGATTTCAATTCCATCTATATTGATTGAAGCGTCAGTGTCTTTCCATTTATTACTGAATACCATAAGCAGGGTTCACCAATTCCGGTCCTCAAAAGAATTAGTGAACCCTGCTTAAAGTTAGTTTTTCCCCAGATTAAGGCATAATGAATTTATATCAAAACACGCTTTTATTCTTTTAAATTCTTGTTTAACCACATTCAACACCTGCGTTACATCTTTTCAGATTCAATACCGATTAATCCCAAAACAAATCTTTAACTCTTTGACTGCCAGACGTTTTCAGAAAAGGGATGCCGTGGGTGCCAGCCGATTTAAGCATTTTGACTGATCTTTCAAGGTCCACAGAGAATTTTGTGTTTGGACTATGAAAACACACATACTACCAAATGAAAGATTGGACTCTCATCAAAGTTTGTTTCTACCTTATTCCGTTTTTTTAGTAATCAACAATAGAAAATGGTTAATTTCACCCAAATGCTGTTTTGAAACAAAATACGGAGAAATCAAGCTTTTTGTGAAACGATATTATTTCATACACTCTAGTGAATTTGACACCTTTTTTTTCCCATGAATGATGCCACAAACACCTAAACAGTGCTTTACTTCTGTAAAACACTACCACCAACAATGAAAAAGTGTTTTTTGATAGCAAAATCCGCTTATTTACATTCAACAGTGTAACAATTTGACAAAACAATTTCGCAAACTATTTACAAATGTGTGCAACTGTGGTACTATTTACAATTGTGTGGATGTTTCAAATACAGTTTTTCTTTTTGTAACACTCCCCTGCGTGCAAGGAGACGCAGCAGGATTTGCACAACAGACTAGTTTCACTGTGATTGCAGACGCTACACTTTTTTGCTGGCTTTTTTTCCGGGGAATAGCAAGTATATACTGCAGTGTGTGTTTGGCCATGTTGCCATCAAGTCTACTCTCACGCTCATGGTATGGTGACATTACGGTGGTGTTACGTCTGGCTTTCTCATGTCCTTCAGTTCCTATACCGGCTGGTAAGAGATGTTCTGATCCATCTTATCCGCTCCATTCATGGTGGCATCGTAGTCCATAACCAGTGTCCGATTGAAAGTCCGCCTGAGCACAAGTGCTCGGTTGTGCTCCGCGTTTTCCGGCGTTAGCATCGCTAGCCGGTGAGGCTTTATGACGTGATCATAGCCGCCGCGTCAACGCTTCCAACTTCGGCGTCAACCTCGGAGTCACCATCATCATCATCGTCGTCATCAATGTGCTCTTTAGCACTGGTTGATGCTTCTCTTCTTTGAAAAAAACGATCAAGCGTGAGCTGCTTGCCACCGGTCGCCATTTTTGCTTCCTCAGTCATTGTCCCCTCAACATTCTAGCTCCGCCTCACGTCTTCTACTACTGACGCCTACCCGATCTTGTCCAAAGAGAGTCATCGCTGCCATCTAGGGGCCAAAAATAGTCATTATACTAACTAGATCTGCTTGATACTTTCAGCACAGCTGGCCAAGGCTTTCCTCCACCCGTTTCCAAAAAAAAAACAAAAAAAACTTGGTGAACGTCTTTTAACGTCTTTGGCGCTCCTCCGTAGGATTTTACTAAACGTTATTTAATGTTTTTGGCAGTCAAAGAGTTAAGTTGATTATTGAGATGTTTTGTACGCAAATTTAGAAAATACTAGTCAGTAAACTTGCACATGTACACTGTAAGATTTGCATGAAAATGTATTTATCGGAACCTTCAGGCTTATAACTGTGAGCCACTGTATTTAACAAACAATCTGTTGCAATTAACGTGTGAACCCTAACTCTAAATAAGACGTTTTGTTGAATATTATATTTCCATTAAAAATTGATGTTTAATCATCGATTCGGCCGCATATCGAATTGATTCAAGAATTGTGCGCTGCAATTTTGCGATATATTGCCGAATCGTTTTTTTTTAACACCCCTAGTGCTAACAGTCGTCAGCCATAAAGCAGACTAGCATCTTTCCAACAATATTACTGGTTTTTGACACACTTATTATTCATTCAGGATTAGAAGATGTTTGACTTAGAGTTCAACTCTATTTTATGGAACTCAGATCCATTCTCCATAGAACACCTGAAGCCTGCTCACTACCTCGAGGCATTGCCAGAGTGGCATGTTGTTAACTTTGTGACCGATGTAGGCGTGTGAAGACAGAAAATGTTTCTCTCACCCAGATTCTGGAATGTGACCTGAGACCTGAGTTGAAATGCATCTATGCTTGTTTGAAATATGAAACATGAAAACTTTGTGTTTTGTAGAGCTGCTTGATTATGAAGAAAATATTAATCACGATTAATTTGATATTAATTGAAATCACGATTAGGATGATCATTTATTTTTGGGTACAAAACAAGAAAATGTTTAAACATGTTAAAAATATTAACACAAATACATTTCTTTGAAACACTATAATTATGCAAGTTCCTTTTGGACCAAACAAGATTTACTAAATTAGTCATTTTAAAATTAAAAAAGGTACAAATATATACATTTAAACAACTCACAATTAGTATTAATAATCTTTTATTGTAGTTAACGATATTGACGATTTTGTAATTGTGGAGTGTAGTAATTGAAATTGCTGTAATCTAATTTTGATTAATTGCACAGGCTGCCCTACCTTATGTGTGGTTGCCAAAGAAAGAAAGGTTCAGTTGAACCTCTAAGGTTGACCAAGTTTTGTTGTGCGATGATAATCCTAACTCTGAATCAAATGATTAGCTCTGCAGAAGCCTGATAAGGATCCTGATGATTTGATCCAGATGTGTTGGAGGAGGGAAAGACATCTAAAACAGGTTGGCTCGGAGCTCTCGAGGTCCGGACTTGAGCACCCCTGGGTTAAATGAGTCTTTATTGATGATATTTTTTTCAACATGGGTTTTATTGTCCACAACAAGTTATTTTGGTATTTTTGTTCCTGAAATTGCCGTTCACCTTGTCATTGTGCCACTATACAGTATGAAAAACTCGAATAATATCACTGACATTACAACCAGCATTTTGTCTTTTGTTTATCAGTGGAGATTAATGGAATTAGGTTGTAAAAATGATATTATGTGTGTTGCTGGATGTTGTAAAGTTTAACATGTCCACTCTGTCAGTCATGATGAAATATCAATTGATTTAAAAAGCTTTTAGAAATCTGAAATCTAGTTGTTAATGCAATCCACAGTCAGTTTGCTTACTGAGTTATGCTGCTAAGTGATGGTCCAGCATGAGTGCATAAAATGCTAACATTAGCCAAAATGCCCACCCTGTTATTGTCCACACTGTAAGCAGGCGTGCATATTTTTATGTTGTGCATTTTTTTGCTTGTTATTGTAATGTGCGACAATGTCAAAAGAGTGTGTGAGCTCATTCAATATCAACTCCCAACAGCATAAAAGCTACAAATTACAACAAATATGAAGTTCAATGGAAAATCTGAACCTTGTAAAACGGGGACGTCTCAAACATAGTCTTATTGACTGAAGTTCAATTTCCAGTTTTCTGGTGGTCATCGTATTTCTCTACTTCAGGGTTGTTGTCATTGCTCCCCCTGTACTGTATTTGATAACAAATTTAAAAAGTGTTAACAAGGGATTAATTTGGTACAATATTTGATTTGATTTAATTGCTTGGCTCATCAATTGAATCATGTGGAGTTTGGCACTTAAGTTAAAGTGCTCACTGCTGTGTTATTGTGACAGCAGTGTAGAAGTGATGTTAATTCATTCTGTTGAACTGCCAGTGCCCCTTCTGCTTTCTGATTAAGGTGCACACAGGTTGAAACATGCGCCAGGAATTAGACATCCACTCAGAATGAGTCTAATGAGAGTGTAGAGGAGGCATCTAGCTTGCTCACCTTTGAAAAATGTCACACATTGTATGCTGCCTCACTAAGATCAGTGACAGTGATGCCCAGTCGATGGGCTCTTGGGAGCTGAAGCCAATGCGCATTTTAGGTTTTAGGGCGCAGCTTTTTCCTCAGCTCAAGAAATGTGACACACTGACACGGCTTCGTATGTTCCATGTAGGTAGATAATGCTCAGCAATGCGTGTTTGAACACTCAAATTTCACTCCCCCTCTGTTAAAGCCCTAATACAGGTGAGTTGAACTAGATTGCGCCCAGCTTTTTTGGTCTTTGCATAAACTTGCTCCGTTCATAATCTAATTATGCTGCGACGTGCCTGTCAATTTTAAGCGCCCCCTAATAACATCAATGTGTTATATTTAAAGCTTTCACATTAGAAGGGGAAGGAATGAAAAGACTGAAAAGTCGTTATCAGCACTGACTGGAACTTAACGCTCCATGCTGCTCTTCGCTTCATAGAATGGCGATGCTGATATGGTTTCCCCCCTCATTAATTGGAAAGCAAAGAGGCTGACTTGCTTGGCTTTGAATCAATACATTTTGACATGATGGTGTTAATTAAAATCTGTGCAAATGCCTGATAAGGAAAATTGAAACGTTAGCCACATTAGGACGCTTGTCTTTAGTGTGAGAACGTTTGCTCAGGAAAGTGTCACGCATTTATTGGTGTTAGAAGGCATTTAATTGGAGACAGCGTCAAGCTTCAAAAAACAAAATGTAAGGTTTTTCCTTTATGTTCATCTTCGTCATGAACATTTCAGGTAGCAATTTAAAGTGATGCTTGTTGTTAAACAGAATTACTTCCTGCTGCTGTAATGGATTTTAGAAAGAGGTTGCGATTGTTGTATTTGCTGGCAACCAGCTTACTGGCAGACAAGTGTATAATTTGGCTCCTTGTCCCACCACACAGTTCTGGTCTCTCGCCTGCTCCTGTCATCCTTGGGCAGTCGGCCCACCAGCTGTGGGAGGCCAGGCAGCTTGACTCCTGCCACATCGACTGTGACAGAAGCACAAAACTCTCAGCTACAGCTTTGAATGACCTTTTAGTGCAACATATCAGCGTGCCAGCGCAAGAGCGGCAAGTTGCCCAAAATGTTTTTGCATTCTATTTTTGGATTGATTTCTGTTAAGGTAAAGCAGTTTACCTCCACGCTGTGTACAAACAATGCTTGAAATGGAAGTGCAATTACATTTACAAAGTACAGTGGCATTTTAGGGAAGTAGAAAATCCTTTTACTTATATTATATTAAGATGCGGCTGTCTCATACACAGCATAAATCATGAAGCACAATATTTCATCCTCAAAGTTAAAATTAATCATACTAAATGTCTTTGAATGTCTGCTGGATGGTGGAGCTCCCTGACTTTTATTTTCAAGCTGTTAAAATTGTTGAGGTTTGCATGCCGGTCCCGTGCGTGTGTGGAATGTGTGTGAACACGTCACAAGCGTATGAACCCCCCTCAAGATTTGCCACAGGGGCCTGGCTGAGCTTTCTGTACTGATTCATAGGGCTTGTTATGTCTTTCGCCATTTATGCCTATCTCCCAAAATGTTTGCAGATTTGCTTAAAAGATCAACCAAGCTTAAAAATAGCTCTTTGTGGTGATGACTAATGTGGACTTTTTAGGTTTACTGGCATCATCAAATATTCCTGTTGGGTTTGCTTAATTGTTAATGTGTGGGTAGAATTTGTACCTTATGGTTTCCCTCTTTTCACCCACTCCCAACTTTTCTCCATAGAAAAAAACAAGACGGTCTAAACTGCCCGACAACAGCAGCCAGGACCAAAAGAGGGATGGCACAGTTTTAGAGAGACACAACCTGTTGTCTGGGAGTAACAAGGGCAGATGGAAGGGCAGGCCGGAAAGGACAGGAGGCACAGCAGCCAGTGCAATCAGAAAAGGGAGCAGCCGAAGACAAGGAAAGCCGGGAATGGGGCTGAAGAATCCCCTCGAGCAGGGGCAAACGGGCACGGGCTTGGATGGTGTGGCGCCCCATGACCCATCCAGTAACTTGAGTGCCATGCGAGGTGGTGCTGATGGCTTGATGGCGGCCAGGTTGCCAGCTACTGCCTTACCAGGGGAGCCGGGCAGCGTGGACGGGGCACACCAATCCCCCAGCAGTGATTTTGAGCCCAAATGCGATATCATCGGCAAGGATGCGTGGTCGGCCCTGCATCGTGCGGGCTCACAGCAGTGTCGCCAGGAGATCGCCAACATTGTGTGCCTGCATCAGGCCGGGCAGCTCATGCCAGATGCTTTACCGCAGTTCTGCCCCCAACTCGGTGAGAACCCGCCACACTATGAACAAATATTTATGGTGATTGTGCTTGTTATGCAGGCTGTCCACACCATTTCAATTCATGACCAACTAATGCAATGTTAAAAATATCATGCCACATTGCACTGGATTCAGTTAAGTGGAGTTATAGCACACGACTGTTGTCAAATAGTTCACATTGTTTTTATTAGGAATTTGTCTCTCAAAATCACAGGCATAATTTTTTTTGATGTCCTTCATTAGGTGTGTCAAGTGCTGTTCAGTCAGCTGGCGAGCTGGACAACAGCCTGGCCAACGTAGAGAACCCTGTCCGTGTGGTTTTTGTCTTGATGGTGCACGGCCGCTCTGTACGGCAGCTCAAGCGGCTCATTAAAGCAATATACCACTCGGACCACTACTACTACATCCACGTCGACAAGGTAAGAAGATGAGGAGACTTTACTGGCATGTAAAGCATAGCACAATTTTAATAGAATAGTAGGAAAGTAATTCCTCAGGGCTAGTTAACAGTATTGTTTGTCGTCCCCCTTTTCTTGGTGTTGGCTGCACTGAGCTCAAAATTGTGTTTACCGGTCCACTGGCATTATGTAGATTACATTTATCCCACAGGTCTAACAGCATGGTTGAGGGGATTAGAATAAAGAGATGTTATTCTTAGCAGCTGGATTTAGTGAACGCCACCATCACGTGCTGTTGGAATTCAAAAGGCCAACCTGTTGCTTGTTGAAGTCTGAGACCTATATTTGTAGCATTCAGCATTGTACTCTACCTTTTATAGGTTGCGGCATTAGAATTTTCTTTTAAATTGAGCTGGGCAAAAGGAGCTCTGCAGTTTCATGTCTGTTGTATTTAGGCTGTCTAGCTTTAATTACTAATCACTCTCCCCCAAATGATTCATTTCTTTAAACTGCTTATCACACCAGAAACTTTAATTAGGTGTGTTGGTCTGGAAACTAGCTGCTGTTAATTCAGCAAATGTAACTGCAATGTTATTTATTTTTAGTTGTGACTCATGCCGTTCTAAGACAGTGGTAGTGGTTACACATGCATAGTTGTTCCCCACTTATGAGGAATCCCCTGTTGAGCAGTTTCTCCTTAGTCTGAATTCTGATGATTTATCCTAATGTCACTTTAACAAGGGAATGTATTGTACTACTTTTAGAGTTCTGACTTATTTATAGCTTTATGATCTATGTTTAGTGTTGTAACACTTCATACCAATTTTGTGTACAGACGCTCCCCAACTTACGAACGAGTTACGTTCCGAGCGATCGTTCGTAAGGTGAATTTGTTCGTAAGTTGCTTCAGTGCTATATTTTGTATTATAATTTATGTTTAAAGAGAATACGTACAGTACTGTAGTACGTATGTTAGAGAGAGAGAGCGAGAGACACACAGATTATGTACATGTACGTAATAAGATAAATAAAATGAAGTTTAACTTACTTTTGGAAGATGTACTCGATGCTTAAGGATTTGATGGAGGAGGAGGAAGAGGAGGATTTTATATCATGAGAGGTTCTTCGTCGTCGCTGGAATGGGCTTCAAAAGTTACTTCCTCCTCCGTAACTTCAATGTAGGAAGAAGTTGAGGGTCGCGGAGAAGAAGATGAGGGTTGATGAGTATCTTCCTTGGAGGATTTACTAGAAACTGGCCGAAAGAAGCGATCTAACGACGATTGCACAGTTTTCTTCTTTTTTCATCATAAATGATGCGGTAGCACTGTATGGCATCATTCAATTGATTTGCAACCTTTGTGCAACGTTCAATATTTGGGTCTTGCTGCTCGAAGAGTGCGATGGCTTTATCTATGAGCGACAGGCGTTTCTTCTTCTTTCTCCTCCTCGACACGTTGCTGAGCCTCCAATGCTGGGTGAGCTGTCACAGCGCCAAGCGTCGGTATTAGCGGCGGAAAGAAGCACTACAGTACTCGGAAAAAGGTGCGCAATACAAAATCTAACTTACAGCATCTCTTTCCGAACATTTTTTGACATGCGCGCAGACATGTTCGTATGTACCGTTGTTCGTAACTCGAATGTTCCTAAGTAGGGGAGCGTCTGTACATCATTTTGCCGTGGTAGTGCGGTTATCAAAATGTGTCACAAAACCACGCCCTCATTTGAACTTTTGACCTCATGATCGGAATACCTTCCAGCGGTCGGGCTACATGCATCGGGAGGTCCTCCAAATAGCCCAGCAGTACCCAAATATACGTGCCACGCCCTGGAGAATGGTGACCATTTGGGGTGGTGCCAGCCTGCTGAAGGCGTACCTGCGCAGCATGCAGGACCTCCTCTCCATGCTGGACTGGAAGTGGGATTTTTTCATCAATCTCAGCGGCACAGACTTCCCCACCAGGTTGGTCAGCTAAGTTTATTTATATATATATATATATATATGGATGCAGTGCAAATATAAGTTATAACCTCCATAAAGCTTAGTTTAGTCTGCTTATTCTTTTAATTTTCCCTGATTATTTGCATTGTTTCCTCGTGTATCTTCCTCATTTTTTAATTTTGAATGCTACGCGATTATTGTGATTCAACTTCAATACAAAATTAACAGATTTTTGAGAGAAAGTCACCATTAGTGCTGACAGTTAATTTACTCAACCTCTGATATATAATTTCCATGAAAAAGCTGTTCCTTTCATTAAATGTGTGAGCACCAGCACATTCCAAAGAATTTTTATTTTTTGTTTCTTTACTGAATACTCCTCTTGGTCTTTCTGTTGCGCCACAGGACTAATGATGAGCTGGTGGCCTTTCTATCACAGCACAGATACAAGAACTTCCTCAAGTCCCATGGCAGAGAGAATGCCCGGTGAGGCTTTGTGCACAAAATGTCTAAAATACATAAAAACATCATTTTAATCCACAAATTTAGATGTGTTTTTTCCAAAAACAATTTTCTCAAAGTTCTCTTCAGTATAGGGATGCACGATAATGCTATTTTCAAAAGATACCGATAAACCAATAATAATAATAAGCCGATAATTGTTTGCAAAATTAACTTGAATACAAATATACTTTCGAGTCCTACTATAAGTCTAACATTTACAAATACATTGAAACATTGTGTTAAGCACCATGAAGCTGAATTTGATTGATATCTCTGCTTCAAAGACCACCAGTATCTCATTTTGAGTCGGCCAAAACAAAACAGTCATGTGTTAAAAAATGCAACAAAAAAGTAAAGAAAGCCCACACTGGCGACTCCCATGTCGCCACGATGCATCTTCTGTGAACACGAGGTCACGCCTCACGCGCATTATGATGTCACAATTATGTGACACTAGCATAGGAGAGGGGAGGGGTTGAGGAGTTGGGCACAACTTGAGCCACAACCACAACAGATGGACCAACGCGGCAAGTCTATTATTATGGGTAGATTTCTTTATTATCAGGTTTATTTGTCAATTTGGTCAATAATTATCGGCCACTGATATTATCGTGCATCTGTAGTTAATTAGTAATCACATTAATTCAGCAGTCAATAGTGTCAATAGAGTGTGACCTCGGCAAGAACTAAAAAATAGCTAATAAAAGGCAGCGGCAGTTATGTAGTCATGCTGGCACACTGGTTTGGCTTGGATTTCAAGTGTCAAGCGAAACTGGCAGAACAATGAATCCTGATTAGAGGTCCTCTCTTTTCATAGTAAGAAGTTAGATGACAACTAAAGACAGTCGACAAGCAATTCAATTCAAGTCAACTGAAAATTTTCTTGGCTATAATATGTTGTATGTGCCCCCACTTGTCTAAACATGACATTGTGATTAATGTTGCGTTTGTCGAATATGAGTTCAACATCAAAATCCACCCGTTTTATCCATCTCATCATTTTGTCACTTGCGGTGGACTGAAAATGACAGCTGCTCCTCTTTAACGACCAATCACGACTCAGCTTCAGCAGGTGATAAAATGGCCGCCCTTTTGAGATAGATAAAAACGGGTGGATTGTGCTGCTTAATTCATTATACCACAAACACAATCTGAATACCGTGTTTAGACTAGTGAAGAAGGTATATTATAATCACCAACTGAGGGGTGTAGTTAATCCATAACTTTTTGCGTGTCCAATAAACCAACTGGTGAGATGAGAAATGAACAGAGTTTCCTGCGCAGGATAATTCTTAAAGGAGATCTCCTGTTGCACCATTGAATCAAACTCCGACAAGTTCTGATCAACAATGCACACCCTCCTCTCGAAGGGCCAGCCTTTTATTACAATTCAGTCTCCAAGCAGAATATCTCTCCCTTCATGAATGAGCAAATGTGTTATACAGTTGAAGGACATGTCAAACAATAGAACTCTTAGTGCAGTTGCAGCTGTCTTCGTCTCTAGCCAAAATATGTATATTTTCAAGGCACTTTTCATATTCTTCTTCATAACAAAATCTCACTTTATCATTTGACCCAAAAGCACCAATGACCGTGACTAATGGAAAAGCAAAACAAGTTCTGTTCAAGACCACAATGTACGTGTACAAAATAAAACAAGAAATTCTGGACCAATCAGTGTATAGCAAAATCAAGGGCGAAAATATGTTTTCGTACAAAGTGATGAGAAGGAACTTTTCTAGACTAAATAATATGGTCCCAGCTTTAACCCAGAACATACGAGGTCAACATCATGTGCCCTGCTCAGGACACAAGACACTTTGACAAACTTAAAATGAAGAATTAAATGTTCAACTTTGACAAACTTAAAATGAAGAATTAAATGTTCATGATCAGTAACAATAATCGATATATGAAAATAGGTATTAAAATGTTATAATATCCTTCAGTCCCCCTTTTGGGCTTACGTAAACACTAAGCCCAATAACTAAATATTTAAACATTTTACACAAAGATTCCAGCGGGATCTACATCGGATGTTGCAGCAGGCCGGGCTGAGGAAGTAACAGACTCCATCATCATGTAAGAAGACTTATTTCGTACGTCCTGTTTTTCAATTGCGGCAGAAATAATTTTCTCGCAAAGGGAACGAATACAGGGTATACAACAACATCCGCATATTGTTATTAGAGCCGTAAATACAGCAATTGATATCAAAATTGTGGAAATTAAGGTTTTGTAGCGGCCAAATACAGTCATCCAATTATCCCATAGCGAAGTGTCTATACCCGAGTGTTCATTCATCTTTCTATTAAGTGTCCGGAGTCCCTTAATTGCC